>NW_005843102.1:65714-84718 GCF_000455745.1 Alligator sinensis | reverse complement strand
CCTCTCCCTTCCCCTCCCCGCGGGCCTGGGGCTGGACCGGGCTGCGGCCGCCTGACTTCGCCGTCTTCTTCCTCGCAGGCTCTCGCTGCCGGGCTGCGCTGGGACTCCCTCGGCCCCCCGCGGCTGACGCGCCGCCTGGCCACGCTGCCGCCCGGAGACGGGCCCAGGACGCGCCCGTCCAAGCCGGGGGTGAGAGCATAAGAGTCGCCTTTGCCCGGGGCAGGGCGCGGGCCCGCGTGGCGCAGCTGCAGGAGGAGGAGCAGGTGCTGCGAGCGAGGGGTTGGTTTCTCTGCTGCTGCTCCTCTGCCCGGCTGCCGCTGCCTTTCAGGGCTAGGGAGCTCTGCTTCAGAGGCTGAGCCCCTGGCTCCCGAGCCCAACTGCTGCTGGTGCTCTTTCCTCCAAAAATGTATCTAGTCCTTTTCCGAATCTGGCTAAACTGTGTCAGCTCCCACAACGTCTGGTGGCAACAAGTCGCACACTTGAATGAGACTCTGGGGAAACAGACCTTCTTTTTGTTAGTTTTAAACTGCCCGCCTGCCTGCTGGCATCATTTTGTGACCCTGCGTTCTTGTCCTGAGAGAGAGTAAATAGTAAATCCCTGTTTGCTTTTTCTTCACCATTTAGTAGTTTGTAAAACCTCGTCTCTTCGGTCTCCTCATATGAAGCCCCTCCATAGCACTCATCATCCTTGTTGCCCTTCTCTGCACCTTCTCTAGTTTTTCTATGTAGTTTTTGAGGCGTAGAGGCCAGAACTGGGCACGGTATTCAAGGTGTGGATGCACCGTGGATTCACAAAGAGGCATAATGATACTTTCAGTTTTGTTCACAATGCCATTCTTAATCCCTAATATTTTGCTTGCCGTGCACTGGGTGGGAGGACTTGGGCTGAGCCCAGGCCCCCTTGCCAGGTGTGGCAGCTCCAGGGGCCCCAGCAGCTCATGCTGGCAGCCTGCACAGTGGGGCTTTTTCAGTCCTGCAGGCTGGGGGTTTACACACAGCCATGCCTAGCTGCAGGCATGGATGGAAGCGGGGAAACCAGCACAGGCTCTTAACCAGCGCATTCAGCGTCTTGCTGGGCTCCAGCACGGGAAGGAGACACTCAGTTCATACAGAGTCTCTCTCCCAGTAGCCAGTTTCCTGGACGTCCCTGGCAGTCACGTTTGCAGTCGGAGGTGCTCTGCTGGCAGGCATGAAGTACTTGAAGAAAGAAAAAGAAGAATGTAAGTTTAATGTCATCATCCTGACATCTCTGATCCTGCTTAGAGCCTTCATGAAGTCAGGACTGCATGTATGGCGTGTGACAGCTTACTACCCCAACAGCTTCCTGTACAAATAGATCTGGAAACAGGATGCAAATTGATTTATTTTTCTCGTCACTCCAATTTTAGTTTTTGTACTTGTTTATTTTGCTCGGTATTTTTAGTCTTTGCCCGTGGTTCTTTAACTAATAGCCTTTTTCTCGCTCTCAATTCATATTTTTATAAATTCATACTTCTCTACACCAGCTCCAGATAATACTCATGTAATGGATAGCTGTGACATCTGCCTTGCTAACTTATGTGTCCTGGAGAATGAGGCAATATAGCCTCCTGGCACTGTTCCTGGAGTGCTTGACCTTGCTTATTGCCATTCCACGCTGCTCTAGGATAGCTAAAAGGCACTCACTAAAAAGAAATGATTTCTTCTGTCCTAATCCAATTTTGGTACATGCCTCAGTGCCATCTTTGCAATTAAAACTTTTGGAGCCTTATGGGATATTTTGTTTAGAAAATATCACAAACTAAAGGTTCTCTGTTTATCGGTTTGACTTTTCTTGTCTGGGAGCTTTTTGAAATTCTAGGTGTCGGTAAGCTTTGGTTCTGTCAGGTTGCCTTATCAGTCTTTGAGGATTTCTCAATGTTTTCTGTTCTCTCATGTATGGTGTATTAGGCAGTAAACTTCCATTATTTCCTTTCAGTGCTGGAGAAGGAGCGAAAGCGATCACTGGGGAAGCCTTTGCTGGGAGGCCCTTTCTCTCTCGTCAATCATGAAGGGCAGCCAAGGACCAACAGTGACTACCTGGGCCAGTGGGTGTTAATCTACTTTGGCTTCACACACTGTCCCGATATCTGTCCAGAGGAACTGGAGAAAATGATTCTAGTGGTGGATGAAATTGGTAAATCCAGTCTGAACTTTAATTGGAGGGAGGGAGGGAAGAGCATCCTATTTCAGGAAGAGTTCATGTTACTTATTCAGTAAGAGCTGTGTTGTTCAGAATGGGGAACATGTTTGTCTGTTTGTTTGTTTATAAGCTACTTTTCTCAGTCTTTCTTAGACTCTATCTTAGGTCATACTGGTCTCCTGCTTTGATCTTGGGAGAGGCTTATTCTAATCTAAAACATTCAAATGCGGCCTACTTAGAGTGAGGATTGGTTCTCATCAGTCTCCTGTACTTGGTATTGGCCTTTGAATATGCTGTGGTACTGCTAGAAGGCAGACACCCTGTCAGTGCAGCCTAATTGTGACCACTAAGGCAGCTTCTTCATTAAGAGGAGAATGGCTTTGTTGTTGAAAATGTGCTTCCCTTTAGACCTGGGCAGTGTTTGTGTTGAAGAGGTCTCTCTGCTTTTTTCATTCAGTTACAAAGCACTTAAATTATTTTGCATTTGGTCAATTATTGTAGAAGCAGGGATTAGTGTAATGTACTCCAAAATCTTATAGGGCAAGAATTGAGTAGCGATATAGCTTGTGTTGACTATATTCATGTGTATATGATGATTTAACAATGCACTATCCATTCTGACAACTGTTACCCTCACTAGTGATCAGAGGTGGCAGCTCTATCAGGTGGCAAACTGTCATAGTTAGTTAGTTGAGGGATCCCTTTGATGTCTCTTTCACAGGAATATTGCTGAAAGTGTCTCTTGGATCCTGCTTTGGATGGTTTACTGCAGCTGGGTTCAGTCAGTAGCTGTGTAGTAGCATAAGACAATCGCGAAGAAATCTAGGCTATCCAACTGTGAGGTCTGTGACTCTAGGACTCCTGTTGTTGTGGGGCAAGGTGTGCTGTGACCCCTTATCCTTACGGTAACAGTAAATTCCCACTGTCACTTTGCATATCCCTGTTAAAAGTTTACTGACAGTGCCCATTTCTGGAGGAGCTTCTGCAAAGGTCTAAAGTGTAACTGGTCTATAGCAAAGTCGTTTGGTTCTCGGGAAAAGGTGGTTTCTGGTATCCTGAATACACAGATCCCCAGTGGGACTGACAGAGTTTAGTATTAGTCTGATTTCATAGACATTAGGGCTGGAAGGGACCTTGCAAGATCATCGGGTCCAGCCCCCTGCCCAAGGGGCAGGAAATCAGCTGGGGTCAAATGATCCCAGCAAGATAAGCTCAATGATCCATTTAGGTCCCTTCTGACCCTAGGATCTCTGAATCTACATTAAAGAGTACAGGTCTGACTATGGAGCCCTGGGGCACGCCACTGGTTGCTGTGCGCCATGTTGATTCGGTTCCATCGACTGTCACTCCCTGGGTCCTACCATGGAGCCAGTTCCCCAGCCATCGGACCATAAGGTCGTCAAGGCTGCAGTTCCCCAATTTTACCATGAGGACATCATGGGACACCAAGTCAAAGCCTTTTTTGAAGTCCAAATATGATATCAACCTCTTTTCCTTTGTTTAGGTGATATGTCACCTGGTCATAGAAGGAAATGAGATTGGTCAGGCAAGACCTACTCATTTTTTTCCAATATCTTTCCAGGGATTGAGGTCAAGCTGATTGGCCCGTAGTTTCCCGGATCTTGCTTCCTCTCTTGAAGATAAGCATCACATTGGCCCTTTTCCAATCTTCAGGTACCTTGCCTGAGTGCCACTAGTTCTCATATCCTCGCCATTGGCCGTGCTATGATGTCAGCCGTTTCCTTTAGCACTGTTGGGTGCATTCCATCCAGGCCAGCTGATTTGTGGATGTCCAGCCTCTCAAGGTGTTCTCTCAAAGGATCCACGCCAATGATGGGCATATGTTCACCTTTACCCTGGTAATCCTGCATCTTGTCAGGCAGGGTGATTCCCTTGGTTTGGTGGAAGACCGACACAAAGTAATTAAGGAGATTGGCTTTTCCCTGGGTGTCGGTTGTCAGCTGCCCCATTTGGTTTAGCAAGAGTCCAGTGTTGCCCTTGTTTTTTCCCCAGACTTCCCACGTATCTGAAGAAAGACTTTTTATTGTCCTTGATTCCTGTAGCCAGTTTGAGTTTGGTTTCAGCCTGACTTTCCTAGTTTGCTCCTTAGAGGTGTGGGCCAGTGCTGAATACTCCTCCTTGGTGGTGTTTCCTGACCTGCATTCTTTATAAGCTTCTCTTTTTAGGTCCATGAGTTCCCTACTGAGGCAAGGGGGTTGCCAAGCCCTTTTGCTACCTTTCCTATGGGCTGGAATGGACTTCTCTTGTGCTTCAAGGATCGCGTCCTTAAGGAGCGACCACTCATCGTGGACTCCCCTCCCTGTCAGATCAGGGCCTCAACAACTAGCCTTCTGAGCTTGTGAAAGTCACCTTTCCTAAAGTCAAGGATTTCTGCATTGCTGACTGATTTGCCAACTTCAAGATGGATAGAGAAAATGATCAACTCATGGCTACTGTCTCCCAGCTTCCCTTCGATCCTCAGGCCACTGACTAGATCATCCCCTTTGGCCAGTACCAGATCCAGCAGTGCCTTGTCTCTTGTTGGCCTGTAGACTTCTTGAGACAAGCAGAGCTCAGCAATGTAAGTGAGGAAGCTTTGCCGCCAATCAGATTTGGCTGAGTGCTCTTCCCATGAGATGTCAGGGTAGTTAAAGTTGCCTGTGACAACCATGCATTGAGAGCGTGCAGCCTCTGCCAGTTCCCTAGTGAATTCATGGTCAAGCTTTTCCTCCTGGTTAGGAGGTCTGTAATAGACACCTACTGTTATATCCCCTTCACCACATTCTCCCCGTATTCTAACTCAGAGGGTCTCGAGTCGTCGTCCTCCTTGGGTACCAATCTCCACTTGTCGGGAAGTGTACTGCTCCTTCAACATGATCCCTCCTGTACAAAGTATAGCCATCTATACCTGTGATCCAGTCATAGGTAGAGTCCTGTCAGGTTTCCACTGTCCCTCTGAGATCATATTCATTTCTGTTTAGCAGAAGGGCCAGTTTCACCTGTTTGTTCCCCAGGCTCCTGGCATTTGTGTGCAAGTAAGCCTGCCATTGGAAGCCCAAGGCTTCCCTGCACTCCTAAAAGAGTCCTGTCGCTGTGCTGGGGTAGGAGTGATTTGCCTTGTGCAGCCTGACCTGCTGATTTTGTGGTTGACGCTTGTGGGACTTGCACTGGTGGTTGTCCACCTATCCCCTGGTGAACTTAGTTTAAAGCCCGGTCAGGCAGGTCAGCCATTCTGGCTGAAAAGAGCTTCTTCCCCATTGGAGCGAAGTGGAGGCTGTCCCTTCCCAACAAACTGCTGCCTCTCTCTCTCTCAAGTGCAGATGGGTTAAAGAAGCCAAGTGTTTGCAATGGCATGAGGGCCTCAGTCTTCTGTTAACTTCTTCATTTTGTCTCTCCCTCTTATGCCTGTGACCCATAACTGGATGTACTGAGGAGAAGACCACCTGTGCCCCCAACACTCTGAGCCCTATAGTCGCTCATAACCCTGCTGGGATCGCTCCAAGCTGTGTCATTTGTGCCCACATGGGTAAGGAACATGAGGTAGTGGTCAGAGGGCCAGATAAGTTTCAGGATCCTCACCTACGTCTCAGATATGGGTCCCTGGGAGGCAGCAGACCTCACAGGCTAAGGGGTCAGGGTGGCAGAATGCTCCCTCTGTCCCCCTCAAGAGGGAGTCTCCCACGACAACCACTCTGCGTTTCTTCTTATGGGTGGTTGCTAGGTGCTTTTCTTCCTCAGGTGCTGGAGCTGGCGGCTCTGTTGGCTCTTAGTGCTGCGAGGAGTTCGTACCTGTTGTGCAGATCGAGCGAGGTGGTGACCCTGATGCAGCATGCCTTGGGGCTGGAGACAACCTTCGTCCAAGTGACCCCTGGTTGGACTTCATGGAAGCTCCTCTTGTCCACCCTTGTCCTGCCAGCCATTTTTGCTCTTCCCTCGTCATTCTTCAGGCAAAGAGCCTGGCAGTAGGCATTGATCTCTTCATCATCCCTGATGGTGTGCAGCCTCTGCACCACAGTTGAGCTCCCCTATCCAGTACTCCAGAGACTTCAGTGCAGAGCAAACCTTGCAAGGGGAGGTGTCATTGCTCCTGATCCCAGGTGCCTGCAGTTGTACCAGACATCCCCCACAGCTGAGAGTCAGAGGGCTCGTCTGAGTGGAGGCTAGAACCATGGGTTCTGTCTGGGTGGAGGGCTCAGTAGTACCGGGGTGGGGACGACACGCACACACGCAGTCAGGGAGGGGATCTTTGGGATGCAGTGTGTCCTGACGGTGGTATAGGTAGTAGTCTGGGCTGCTGCTGTGACAACCTTCTCTTCAGGCTTGCCGCCTAGGGCTTCGTGCCCCTCCTCTGCGAACTCCCACGCTAACTCACGCACCAGGCCCAGAGCGTGCCTGTTTGCATCCTCTGGTTGTGCAGCTCCCGTTGCATGGTTCCCTGGGGGCCTGGGCTAAGTAGGAGCCCGCGGGATGTGACCCTCCTTGGCTCCTTTCAACTACCTCCTGTGGTTGTCTAGCACCCACCCACCGTGGGCCCCACCTACCCCCCAGCTGTGCTGGGGTTCAGGGTTAGGGTCTGCTGAGTGTCCGCTGGGGTCTTGGGCTCACAGGAGTGCAACGGGCTTCCACCTGTGCATCTCGCTCCAGAGCCGAACCCAGACTGCCAGTGAATCTGCAAACAGAGCCAGTGGGAGAATTTTTCTTCTAGGCCACTTTTGCTATTTCCTGGATATGTTAAAAGCTGAGGTGTAAATCCTGTTTGCAATTTCCGATCTAGGTTGGGACTCTAAGCAGTAGGTCCTTGATGAGGGCAAGTTAGCAACTCCTTGTTGGCAGAATGAGTGCTGTCTAGCAAGGAAGAAAAAAGTAACTGACTGGAGCACGTGAGTTGAGAGAGAGGGCAAAGCTGATAAGTCAGTTTTCTGCCTTGCTGCATTGATGACAAGATGACTGCTAATACAGCATTTGGATTGGTGGCTCCTGTGAAATAATGTCACAGGAGCTTGTGGCCTTCCCAGTTCATGACCTGACATGTTTAATAGTTGTAAATAAGCCCTCCAAAGTCAGGAGTGAGCTATTAGTGCAGGAGCAGATTGTAGACCTGACCCCTGCTTGTGTCACTGCTGTTGCAGGAAGGTCATCCTCTCGCTCTCTGTTTGCTCACTCTGTTTCGCTTGCTCACTGACTCTTTCTCTCACTTGCTCTCTGGCTTGCTCGATCTGCTTTGCTCGCTTGCTCGATCTGCTTTGCTCGCTCTCTGTTTGGCTCACTCACTCTGGCTTGCTCGCTCACTCGCTCTCTGCTTTGTCCGCTCGCGTGCGCTGTTTTGCCCGCTCGCTTGCGCGCACTGTCTTAGTTATCCCTGAAATTCTCAAGCCTTAGTAAATAGGGGTTAGGTCTTCATTTCAGGAGGAGTGTGTAAAGTTACCCTCAAGGTGTACAGGGTTTAAAGAACTGCATTTTTGCAGTTCTTTAAACCCTGTAATGATAATGGCTCCTAGTTTGTGGGAGCTGAACTGTGGCTTTGGGCTTGCCAAAAATAACAATTATTCATTTTTTCTGGTAACAGACAAGATCCCATCTTTGCCAGACTTGACCCCATTGTTCATTACTATTGACCCAGAGAGGGACAACCAAGAAGCCATTGCCAGATATGTTAAAGGTACCGTTTGACTTTCTATTACTAATTGTCTTCCGCTGTACAGCTCTTACGTATTCAGTGATATCTGTTGCAGTTGAAAAGGAGGTAGGGTTGTATCTCATTGGTTCTAGGAGGGAAGGGCTTTGCATGGCTTTTCATCTTAGAATAGTTAATCATTCCTTTTCTCCTTCAGAATTTTCTCCCAAGCTTATTGGATTGACTGGCACCAAAGAGGAGATTGAGCAGGTGTCCAAAGCCTACCGTGTGTATTACAGCCCAGGGCCCAAAGATGAAGACAGTGATTACATAGTGAGTAAAAACACAGTCTTCATCTGACCGCCTGTCATTATAGGTGTTGAAGTAAAAATGAAAAACTGAAAGTTGATTCTGAAGTCATGCATAACAAAGATATATGTTTGGCTGTTACTAGATACTTTTGTATTTGGTCAGGGTCAAGGTACCATTTTACAATGCCCAGAACAAACATGGAGAAATGTGGATATGCTTACGAATTTCAGTGTTGTTGTTCGTTTTATTTTTATCTGGTTTTATTGACGTGGAGGTAGGGTGAGAGAATGGCAGAAGTGTGGGAAATGAAAGTAGGATGTGAAGGAAATTAGAGAAAGCTGCATCTTGTCACCTGCCTAGCCATGACCAAAAGGTAGGATATGTAGGTAGGAAAAGGAGAGGTTTGAAGTATGGATGTTAAGTTGGTCTGCAGATTCCATAAGAGTCTTGATCCCAGTGTAAATGGCAGTATGGAAGAAAAAGCAAATTTTTTTTAAAGGGAGAAAAAGCATTTGTTGCACAATAGAGCCTGGCACCTTTGTTGAGAACCCCTCACTGCACCATTACTTACAGCACAGTGTTGTTGCTGAAAACTCACCATTTTGCTAAAACTGATGGTACCAGAGTGCTGTCAGTGCTCTGCACTTAATGAGCATTGCTTTTTTTCAGAGTAAGCTTAACAAGTGAATGCTCTGGATAAGTGCAAAGCATTTTTCCCAGTCCCAAAGATATGTGCTTCAATGGAGTACTGTGTGCTTACCTCATACAGGTTAAGAAATGTGAAAAACTTTGACCAGGCATACTGAGTTGAGCCCCTATGAGTCTGTTGGATGGGGCGGGATATACATATAAATAAATACCATATTTATCGAAATTGAAGACAGCTGCTGCTTGCCCTTCTATGCCAGTCAGTGTCTGTCCGTTACCTCTGGGTCACCCAGCCAGGTTGCAGGGGGAAAGGGAGGGGGGCAGGCACATACCCTTCCCCCTGCAGCCTATCTCTTTCCCCATGCCTACTTCTGTTCCTACCTGCATTATGTTCCCCCACACCCTTTTTACTTCTCCCCCTCCCCACCAATTTTCTGCTGCAGCTCTGTTCTAGATCAGAGCATCTGGCAGCAGCGACAGCCCTGCGCAGCTACAGCCCAGCCTGGCCAGAGAGAAGTTGTGGCAGCTCTCAGCTGGGTTGGGTTAGGGCTGGAGGTACCAGGGTAGAGCAGAAGGTAAGCAAGGGAGGGGCAGGTAGTGGGAGGAACCTAGGGGGTGGGAGGGGAGGCAGATACAGAGAAGGGACATGCTGTAGGTTTTCCCCTTCTTGAGCTACCCCCTCCCCAGCTGTGTACCCTGTCATCTGTTACATGCACCATTGTGGCCGGGAGCAGGCAGCAGCTCAGCTCCAGCTTCAGCCTGGAGCCCAGGGCCATAGCCAGGGCTGAGCTGCCACTTGTCCCAGGCTGGCACTTGAATCCTCTCCCACTCTCCCTTGCTGACGGGTGGGTGGGAAAGACCTTGGATTTGAATAAATGTGCCCCTCCTCCATGAGGGATTTCCATTGTGAGTCAGTGGTGCTTGACTTGTAAAAGAATTAGGTGGTTTTACAAATTCCACCTTTCCTAAAAAATTTTCTCTCTCTTAAAAAAGAAAGAATATGAAAGTCTAATATTTTCATAGTTGGTAGGGTCGGAAGGGACCTGAACCCCTGCCATGGACAGGAAAGAATGCTGGGGTCAAACGACCCCGGATAGGTGATTGTCTAGCCTCCTTTTGAAGACCCCCAGGGTAGGAGCGAGCACCACTTCCCTTGGAAGTTGGTTCCAGATCCTAGCCGCCCTGACGGTAAAGTAGTGCCTCCTGATATCTAGCCTGAATCTACTCTCAGTCAACTTATGGCCGTTATTCCTTGTTACTCCCGGTAGTGCTTAGGGGAACAGGGACTCTCCCATTGCCTGCTGGTCCCCCTTGGCCAGTTTGTAGACGGCCATCAGATCCCCTCTCAGCCTTCTCTTGTGGAGGCTGAACAGGTTCAGGTCCCGTAGCCTCCACTTATAGGGACTGCCTTGCTGCCCCCTGATCATGCAAGAGGCCCTCCTGGACCCTCTCGATGCTGCCCACATCCCTCCTGAAGTGCGGTGCCCAGAGCTGGATGCAGTACTCCAACTGTGGCCCGACCAGTGTCATGTAGAGGGGGAGGATCACCTCCTTGGACCTACTCGTGATGCATATGTGGATGCATGATGAGGTGCGGTTAGCCTTCCTGACCCCACGTCGGCGGCTCATGTTCATTTTGGAATCCATAATGACACCAAGATCCTTTTCTGCCGCAGTGCTATGTAGAAGGGAGTTCCCCAGCCTGTAGGTATGCTGCTGGTTCTTCCTCCCCAGGTGCAGTATCTTGCACTTGTCAGTGTTGAATCCCATCCTGTTCTCATCCGCCCACCTCTGCAGCCTGTCCCTCTCCTCCAGTGTGCGCATTTCTCCGCACATCTTAGTGTCATCTGCAAATTTGAACAAGGTGCTTTTCACCTCGTCCAAGTCATTGATTAAGGTGTTGACCGGGACCGAGGGGGACCCCACTGCCCAAATCCCTCCAGGTCGAAAAAGACCCAACCACCACCACCACTGTCTGGGTGCGGCCCTCCAGCCAATTTGCAACCCATCTGACTGTGTAGGCATCAACACCACAGTCACCTATTTTCTTAATGAGAATGGGGCGAGAGACAGTGTCAAAGGTCTTCCTAAAGTCCAGAAAGACTAGGTCTCCCACGACCCTTGCATCCAAGGATTTTGTGACCTGGTCGTAGAAGGCCACTAGGTTGGTCTGACATGACTTGCCTCGAATTAACCCATGTTGGTTGCCCCTAAGCATGATCTCCCTTGCTGGTCCCTCGCAGATGTGCTCCTGGATAATTTTCTCAAAGAGCTTCCCCAGGACCAAGGTAAGACTAACGGGCCTGTAGTTTCCTAGGTCCTCCTTCCTCCCTTTTCTGAAAATGGGTACCATATTGGCCCTTTTCCAGTCCTCTGGCACCTCGCCAGAGCACCATGAGCGCTCGTAAAGCTGTGCCAGAGGTCCTGCAATGACCTCTGCTAATTTCCTCAGCACTCTGGGGTGGAGATAGTCAGGACCTGCTGACTTGAACACGTCTAGACCCACCAGAAGTTCCCTGACTAGGTCCTCACTGACCTTGGGCCTGGCTGTGCCTCCCCTGGGTCCGTCGGGGATCCCAATGTGGGGGATGCCCTGGTCCCTGCTCAAAAAGATGGAGGCAAAGAAATTGTTAAAGAGGTTAGCTTTGTCGTCTGGTGTGACCACCAGATTTCCTAGTGTATCCTGCAGAGGCCCTATGTTACCCGGTACCTTCTTTTTACCCCCTATGTGTTTAAAAAGACTTTTTATCCTTGATCTGGGTCGTTAGTCCCGGTTCCATCTCCGCCTTAGCCTTCCTAACAGCCCCCCCTGCAATCTTGGGCAATGGAGGTATAATCCTCCTTGGTGATGGCCCCTCCCTTCCATTGGGTGTACGCCTCCTTTTTAGCTTTGAGATGTTCCTGGATGCTTTTGATGAGCCATGGGGGCTTTTGAACACTCCTGCCCTCTTTCATTCGCTTAGGGATTGTCACCCTTTGGGCTTGGAGGATCGTCTCCGTAAGGAACAACCACTCTTCCTGGACTCCTAACTCCCCTCCCCTCACAATGACCTCTGCTAATTCCCTCAGCACTCTGGGGTGGAGATCGTCAGGACCTACTGATTTGAACACGTCCAGTCCCACCAGAAGTTCCCTGACTAGGTCCTCACTGACCTTGGGCCTGGCTGTGCCTCCCCTGGGTCCGTCGGGGATCCCAATGTGGGGGATGCCCTGGTCCCTGCTCAAAAAGATGGAGGCAAAGAAATTGTTAAAGAGGTTAGCTTTGTCGTCTGGTGTGACCACCAGATTTCCTAGTGTATCCTGCAGAGGCCCTATGTTACCCGGTACCTTCTTTTTACCCCCTATGTGTTTAAAAAGACTTTTTATCCTTGATCTGGGTCGTTAGTCCCGGTTCCATCTCCGCCTTAGCCTTCCTAACAGCCCCCCCTGCAATCTTGGGCAATGGAGGTATAATCCTCCTTGGTGATGGCCCCTCCCTTCCATTGGGTGTACGCCTCCTTTTTAGCTTTGAGATGTTCCTGGATGCTTTTGATGAGCCATGGGGGCTTTTGAACACTCCTGCCCTCTTTCATTCGCTTAGGGATTGTCACCCTTTGGGCTTGGAGGATCGTCTCCGTAAGGAACAACCACTCTTCCTGGACTCCTAACTCCCCTCCCCTCCGGGACCTCAGTGCCTCCCCGACTAGTCTCCTTACCTCATTGAAATCTGCCCTCCTGAAGTCTAGGGCTGTTGCCTTGCTGCTGGCCTTTGACACCCTGCGCTGGATGGTGAATTCCAGTAGGCGATGGTCGCTATCACCCAGGTGGTCGAGACCCCACAGTCCACTCACCGGGTCATCGCCTGTGGCCAGGACCAGGCCCAACAAGGCATTTCCTCTGGTGGGACTGTGCACCTCCTGGGTTAGATGGAGATCCTGTAACTCGGCTAGAAACCTATGTGAGTGGTCAGACCTGGCTGACTGATCTTCCCAGCTGATGTCCGGATAGTTTAGGTCACCCATGGTGACCACATCCCTTGACTTAACTGCCTCCACAAGCTAACCTGAGAATTCCCGGTCCAGCTCTTCCCTGTGGTTGGGTGGCCCATAGTAGACACCCACCGTTAAGTCCCTTTCCCCCCCGACCCCCTTGTATTCTGACCCAGAGCACTTCAGTCTGCCCTTCCTCTGACCTAGTGCTGTTTGTTGAGGATGTGTATTGCTCTTTGACATAGAGCGCCACACCCCTACCTTTCCTCCCTGTTCTATCCCTCCTGTATAGCCTATAGCCCTTGATGTTCACCGCCCAGTCATGCGTTGAATCCCATCAAGTTTCAGTGAGCCCCACTATGTCCGGGTTAGTGTTAGCTAGCAGGAGGGCAAGTTCCTCCTGCTTGTTCCCTATGCTACGAGCATTAGTGTAGAAGCATTTAAGGCCTCCTGAAGGTGCATGCACCGCCCCCCTAATTCCAGTACTATCTGAGCCCCTGTCTCTTACCTGGGTATTTCTTGTGCTCATTGCCTGTCTTGGCTGAGCTGTTCTTGTGGGTGGATCTTTGTTCGGTGTTCCATGGGTCCCTCCATCCTCAACTTCCCCTTCCCCCAATGAGCCTAGTTTAAAGCCCGCCGGAGGAGATTGGCCAACCTGAAAGAGAACACGCTTACCTTTGGAGAGAGGTGGAGCCCACCCCACCCAAACATGTCTCTTGTCCTGAAGTATGGGTCGTGGTCCAAAAAGCCGAAGCCCGCCTCGAGACACCGTTTCCGAAGTTGCAGGTTTTTGTTTAATACAGAACTATTTTACAGTGTTCTTAACTCAGTTTTAGCTTCTCATACTGCAGATGCTTATGCAGAAGATTAACTAATGAATAGTCTCTTTGAAATGAAGGCAATTATTCATATGAACAGATAAGTGTTATGTATTTTCAGGATTGGGGTTTTGATTTTCAGTACGTTATTTTTGTTAATTACAATTTTAACAAATTCAGTTAGAGGAGAACCTACCAGAAATAGTTAATTAATAATACATTTACTCTTAAGTTGCAGTTACACAAACTTCAAATAATTCTTTTTAAGCCATTAATTCAGGTTGAGGCTTTGTAAAGCTTGTCCGATTGTTGTTTAAACTTATTTCAAGCTCTCCACTGTGGTTAAATCACTGGAAGCTTCTTTGAACATTAACAGAATTTAGCCACCAAAGGGGACCATGGAGCATGGCGCACACGTCTTTTCCTGCACACTGAAAGAAAGGTTAGCTGTGGAGCAAAGGCAATCACAGTATTTTTATTTTTTGTACCTTTTGTTGTCTGCTTCAAGAGTGAATTTGGCTTAATGAAGTGTTCTCACCACAGTGTCCCCTTTCATCGTATGAATGTCTAGATCTATGCCTATCTCTTGGCAAGGGGGGAGGCCTCAGAAATAGGCTAGCAGGAGCTGTAGGAGCCCTGCTTTCTCTTAACCCAGAATGCAGAAGCTACTGTGGGGTGGAAGAAAGGAAAATTCAAGGGAAAGCAGCTGAAGCAGCTGTTTTCCTCCCTTGCTGCACTTTACGTTCTACTTTCTCAAAGATTTGAATAGGTGATGACACCTGCCACTCATGAAGGCTCTCCTACATCCATTATCTCTTTGCATTACTTGTTTACAGTTAATTTTGCTTATTTTGTTGCATTTGAGAGTTGAGTAGTTTGCTTGGGCCATTTGTAGTTGAACTATCCTCTATTTTAAGTTCTCTAACAAAGAGACATTTGGAAGGAGAAGTTAATTGGACACTATTCTTAGTGACCTTTTGGGAGATGTTCAGTACTTGTTTCACAATTTGTTCTGTACCCTCTGACAGGTGGACCACACAATTATAATGTACCTCGTTGGACCAGATGGTGATTTTGTGGACTATTATGGTCAGGACAAGAAGAATTCTGAGATTGCGGCTTCTATTGCTGGACATATGAGACAACGTAAATTCAGCTGAAATGCAAGATGTTCAAAGAATGTTTGCAAACCCAAACTATAATGAGGATTGCTACAAGTCTGGCATATCTTTGCTTTCAACTCCACTGACCCAGTGCACTTTATCCTTGTGTCATGAGTCATCTCTCCCAAATAAAAGAGGTACATATCGTACTTAATTTTACAAAATGTATTGTATTACCAGAAATATGTATAGAATATTAACGAATTGATATCTCTTAGAGCAACGTGTGCTGCAAAATGAGGTTTGTGGCTTCTTTGAAATGCTGTTTAGAGCAAAAAATTTACCCTTTTTGGGGGGACCTCATGTCGCTTGAGAGGTTTTTGCCAGAAATAAATGGGGTGTGCATAAGGTAGGGAAGGCTATTTCCCTTATGTAAGCCAGATAGCTGTGGTGTCCCCTTCAATTTTCTGCAGGAGAGGGGAGGTTACTGAAAACAGTATTCTCTTTAACTCACGGGACCAGCCTAAACATAGGGGCACAACTTCACTTAGATGAAATGCTCTCTTCTTTCTTTAAAAACAAAACAAAAAAATCATTCTTGCTCGTAAAATTCATCCCAAACTTGATTCATTTAATTGTTCTGATCTAAATTGCATTCAACACCTTTCTAGGCTAGCCTGTGAAACACTGAATAACAAACTGGGGAAGTAAGGTATTGTGCCGACGCCTGCATGCATAAGGCAGTTGATCAGGTAAAATGTGTGCAGTAATCTGATTGTAAAATAAAGGAATAATTTTGATTCCTCTGGACCAAAAAGGGTTCTGACAGATGTGAGGAAAAAATACACCCTCACACGTTACCAGAACCAGCAGCAAGTTATTTGGACCCAACTCTGTAGCATCTATATAGATGGCACACTTCAGCAGGGCTTTTTGGTGCTTTTATCTAAAGCTGATTCAATCAGCTAGTAGACAAAAGTGCCAAAAAAGCCCCACTAAAGTGCCCAATCTATATAGACATTGGGAAAGCCAGGTGCAGCTAATGCGCTGCCTCTTCTGGGCTTGGTGCAAGGGCATGCTGAGCTTCAAGTAAAGTGCCATTTTTTCCCCTACACCTGCAAGCAGCCTAAGTGACTTTTGAAATCTCAGAACCATCCTCAAAGAGATGAAAAGTTTTTGTATATATCCAGTATAGTACTTGCAGGCTGGAGATAGTCCCTTTTCACGGTAGCTTAAAAGTTGTTTGGTTGGGTAAAATCAATATTAAATTAGCACGTGGACAGCCTGTAGTCCAGGAATATATGCAGCATTACAGAGAGTAGTCAGAGGCCATGCCATTTCATGGTCACAGCAGATAGTCCTCCTGCACAGTTTGTGCCTTTGAAAACACGGTAACTAGGGGTGCACCGATAGAGATTTTGGGGGCTGATACCAATAGCTGATTTTTAAGGAGGCCTATCAGCCAACACCGATCTGATTTCTGATGCTGCTGCGTGCAGCTGGTAAGTCTGTTGTGGTGAAAAGGGAGTGGGGAGGGAAGGGGCATGGCTGGGGCAGGTGCAGGATGGAGCTGCAGCTTGTCTGGGAGGTGCAGGGAGAGGGCAGTGGCTCCTGGGTAGGCTGTAGCTGCGAGCTGGGGTCAGGGGCTGCAGCGCCTACCCCAGCCCTGCTCCCTGCTTCACTGCAGGGGGCATTAATCTGCCCCCCACATGCCCCTTCCCTCCCCCTCCCCTTTCATCACAACAAACTTACCAGCTGCACGTAGCCCTCCATGCTGCTGGCATGCTGGGCACATGCACGGGCATTTATTGGCCAAATTATTGGCCACATCAGGCCAATTTCCAATATAGTCAATTTTCTTTATATTGGTGCCAATCCGATATCAGTCTGATGTATTGCTGCACCTCTAACAGTAAGCAAGGAAAACAATTTTAAAGAGCCTAAGAACTGCTTGGCAAACACTGCCAAGGTCTGTGTATAATCTGGGCAGTTATGGAACCCAGCTTCAGTCCTTAGCAGCAGAAGATTTTGCTTAGTGACAATTCTGAATTATGTGCCCTTGTGCATTTTTAATTCAGAACTGTTGAGGTATGGAGATCAGTATTTCAGGGGAAAGTATTTTGCATTGCTTGCCACATTGTCATCTATAGCAATAAGAACCAGCTGGGTCAGACCAAAAGTCCATCTATCCCAGTAGCCTGCCTTTGAAAATGGCAAGGCACGGATGCGTTTGAGTAGTGGGGGCAACAAGGTAGACCCAGCCCCCCTCCCCAAGTGTCACTCCAATCCCTTTCCCCTCCCATATCCATTGCCTCGCCTGTTCTCCTTCCTGGTCTATCTACCCGTTTTTTCTTCTTGCTGGATCTGTCACATGTTACACAAAGCGGCTGTGCCTGCCACTTATGGCATGTACACTGCAGCTTGGTCACTTTACTTTAGAGAATCAGTATAAGAAACATGGCGTGTGTAATCATCTATCCTGTCGTTATCTCCCAGTTACCAATAGCCATAGGTTTAGGGATGTCCTGAGCCTGAGGTAACATTCCTGACTGCTGTATTTAATACCCCTTCGTAGATTTATCCTCCTTAAATGTGTCAGATCCCTTTTTAAACCCTGAGTAGATTATTGGCTTCAACAAAATGTTGTATGTGTGGAGAATTAGTCTGCCTTGACGTTGAGATTACAATCAAGATTTTTCATAGAAGTAAGGTGCTGTTAAAAGTTACCTTTAAGCCATTCTATATCTGTGGACTGTTAGGCAGTGTTACAATTAGAGCAGCTGCAGGTTGAGGCTTAATGCTGTCTCTGCCCTTCACAACTTTGATTTGTCACTAGAGGGGGCAGGGAGAGGGCAGTGGCTCCTGGGTAGGCTGTAGCTGCGAGCTGGGGTCAGGGGCTGCAGCGCCTACCCCAGCCCTGCTCCCTGCTTCACTGCAGGGGGCATTAATCTGCCCCCCACATGCCCCTTCCCTCCCCCTCCCCTTTCATCACAACAAACTTACCAGCTGCACGTAGCCCTCCATGCTGCTGGCATGCTGGGCACATGCACGGGCATTTATTGGCCAAATTATTGGCCACATCAGGCCAATTTCCAATATAGTCAATTTTCTTTATATTGGTGCCAATCCGATATCAGTCTGATGTATTGCTGCACCTCTAACAGTAAGCAAGGAAAACAATTTTAAAGAGCCTAAGAACTGCTTGGCAAACACTGCCAAGGTCTGTGTATAATCTGGGCAGTTATGGAACCCAGCTTCAGTCCTTAGCAGCAGAAGATTTTGCTTAGTGACAATTCTGAATTATGTGCCCTTGTGCATTTTTAATTCAGAACTGTTGAGGTATGGAGATCAGTATTTCAGGGGAAAGTATTTTGCATTGCTTGCCACATTGTCATCTATAGCAATAAGAACCAGCTGGGTCAGACCAAAAGTCCATCTATCCCAGTAGCCTGCCTTTGAAAATGGCAAGGCACGGATGCGTTTGAGTAGTGGGGGCAACAAGGTAGACCCAGCCCCCCTCCCCAAGTGTCACTCCAATCCCTTTCCCCTCCCATATCCATTGCCTCGCCTGTTCTCCTTCCTGGTCTATCTACCCGTTTTTTCTTCTTGCTGGATCTGTCACATGTTACACAAAGCGGCTGTGCCTGCCACTTATGGCATGTACACTGCAGCTTGGTCACTTTACTTTAGAGAATCAGTATAAGAAACATGGCGTGTGTAATCATCTATCCTGTCGTTATCTCCCAGTTACCAATAGCCATAGGTTTAGGGATGTCCTGAGCCTGAGGTAACATTCCTGACTGCTGTATTTAATACCCCTTCGTAGATTTATCCTCCTTAAATGTGTCAGATCCCTTTTTAAACCCTGAGTAGATTATTGGCTTCAACAAAATGTTGTATGTGTGGAGAATTAGTCTGCCTTGACGTTGAGATTACAATCAAGATTTTTCATAGAAGTAAGGTGCTGTTAAAAGTTACCTTTAAGCCATTCTATATCTGTGGACTGTTAGGCAGTGTTACAATTAGAGCAGCTGCAGGTTGAGGCTTAATGCTGTCTCTGCCCTTCACAACTTTGATTTGTCACTAGAGGGCCTGGTGAGCAGGGGCATGGCCAGGAGCTAGAACTCTATCCCTCATTTTGCGGTTAAGCACTGCAAGAGTATGGAGTGTGGGAAGCATGTGTCCCTAGGTTCCATGCTTCTGCCACCTCGTAGCTCTGTTCTTAGTGTGGAATTACCAGGGATTAACAGCGGTGACAGCATGGACCCAGGGGCATGTGCCTCCCTGTGCTCCATGCTCTTGTCACATTTGGCAGCAGGCAGCCCTTCCTACCGCTCCATCCCCACTGGAATGTGCGATGCTGGGCAGAAAACCATAGCT
>NW_005843102.1:62653-65683 GCF_000455745.1 Alligator sinensis | reverse complement strand
CCATCTTCTCCCCCACAAAATTCTCTTGGTTCTGAGAGAGTTTCCTTTGTGTGCTGCAAAGGCTTAGTTCTCTGAGAACAGGCTGCCTGCCTGGCTTCTGGTCCTGGGGTCCTTGGACCCAGCATGATGTCATTACTTCACAATCAGGGCGGCTAGGATCTGGAACCAACTTCCAAGGGAAGTGGTGCTTGCCCTTACCCTGAGGGTCTTTAAAAGGAGGCTAGATAATCACCTAGCCGTGGTCATTTGACCTCAGCATTCTTTCCTGCCGATGGCAGGGGGTCAGACTTTATGATCTGCTCAGGTCCCTTACAACCCTACCTATTATGAAACTATGTGGGCTAGAGCCATATCAACTGGGGGTGGAGGGGGTGTTGGCTTGGGGACTAGTACCCCACCACCTGGGCAGGAGAGCTTGGGAGAGTGGGAAGCTTGTTCGGGTAAAGGGGCTGGGAGCCGTGCATCTTGAGATGCTGGTTGACAGTAAATTGGTCACTATATCTCCATGGAGCAGACTAGCGATACCCAAGCTCAAGCTGCATGCAGTGGCTCAAAGATAACCTTCCTCCTTACTTAGAGGGTACGTAGCACAGTTTAACAACCTTTAATTAGGGACCTACCTAAATTGTTTCTGTAAAATCCAGGGTTACCCACAAAATCCGTGCAAAACGAACTTAATAAAGTTTTTATTTAGTCTCCCTCTTAATAGCAGCCTGCCAGAAGGGGAAGGTGCCAGCTGGTAGAGTGACATGAAAGGGGTAGCAGACAAGATGGCGGCTGCCCCTCCTCCCCCTGCCGCCCTCTAGGGCCTCTCTGCCAATCAGTGCTGAGAGGCAGGGCCAGATGAAGGGCAGCCAGCAGTCAAAATGGTGCCCACCCCCTCATTCCTTCTTCCTACTGGAACCTCCCCACCAATCGGTGCTGAGGGATGGGGCCTCTATGCCAATCAGCACTGAGAAGCAGGACAAAATTGGCTTTGTAAAGTTTAAAGGTAACCCATAACACCACCATGAGAATTAGGAGTGTGCATTGTCAACACTATGTATGTGTTGGGACCTACTTAATTTGCGGTTTCACATATTTTGTTGAAACAGCAAAATCTGGGATTGTCCACAAAATCGCCAACAAACCTTAATAAGAATAAAATGCTGCCTCCTCAGTGGGAGCCAGTGGTTCTCCCTGCTGGGAGGGGAGGCACTGTGTGACAGGGTAGCATGAAGGGCAGCAGACAAGATGGCAGCCATCCACTTGTCCCTCCTTGCCCTGCCAGGGCCTGTCCACCAATCGGTGCCAAGGGGTGGAGTAGCTCAAAAGGCAGCCAGCAAGCAAAATGGCAGCCGCCCCCTTATCCCACCTCCCCCTGGGACCTCTCCACCATTCAGCAGTGAGAGGCAGAGCCTCTTGGCCAGTCAGTGCTGAGGGGCAGTTCCACTGCGAAATGCCCATGAAATTGGCTCTGCTTGCCAGAAAAAAACTTTAACCTTGCTGTGATTTAAGTAGCTCCCTATGTATATGTTTAACAGTTTATTCATCAGAACTTGAGAAAGAAAATGTGAACCAAAGCACAGAACCCAGACTACTTCAGACATCATGCAAGAATGGTCTTTAATCTTTTCAGTCAAAATGAAAAAGTAACTATTCTGGAAATTGTTCTATTAATTCTCAGCATTCAACAAAATATTTTGATAAATTCAAATTCTATTTAAGTTTTGGTTTTTTCCCCAGTTTTATTAATATTGTCCAGGAGGTGGTGCTGTCTACAGTAGTAATAATACATTTGTATTGGGCAAGCCATTATTTTTATTATAGCATTAGAAGACTACTACATGAAAAAAACTGAAAACAACACAATAGAAAAGCTCTTGTTGTGGTATTCCACAATGTCGTTTCTAAAGCTAATTAAAATTTTCTTTTTAATAAGTGCTGTTACATGGACGAAAAATTGACTGAAGGCCTGTAAACTTGAGAGTACGGTAAGGGATCAAGTGGAAGCTACAGGGAAAGGACTGGGAGGTAACATCTTCCAGAAGATGACATTATATAGTGCCCCTACAAAATGAAAAAGTTCAAACCCCTACACCCTTCTGGGCTGTCTGTGTCGCCAGTGCTCCCTGCACTCCTCCGGCAAGGGAGGAAAGCCCCAGGCACAGATGGGAAGCCCCAGGCACCTGGGGCCCCATGCCATGTGAGTGCAGAGAGCACCTGTAATACAGATGGTCCACCGGGTGCTGCACTCCTCACTGCAATGTGCAGTGCTGGCCAGAGCCAGACACCAGTATCCTGAGTGTCCCCACCTGCTGCTGCGCCATGGGGGGAGTGTGGGTGGTCCCCACACCCCACCCACCCTCCTTCACGCCCCACAAATGCCATCTACTGCACACTGCGTGCGCGCACACACACACATCACATAAAAGACTAAGAATTTATTTTTGAGTTACTGTGCAATCATCTCTATATAGAGTACACACAAATCATGACAAAAATATTTTTGTAATGAAATTAAAATACGTTGCAGTAGGTGTTTGACTTCTGGTGTATGATTTGTTTTGTGCTGTTTCTAGGATGGCACCCCGCCCCTCCCCCAGGAGTATTTCTCACACACATCACATAAAAGACTAAGAATTTATTTTTGAGTTACTGTGCAATCATCTCTATATAGAGTACACACAAATCATGACAAAAATATTTTTGTAATGAAATTAAAATACGTTGCAGTAGGTGTTTGACTTCTGGTGTATGATTTGTTTTGTGCTGTTTCTAGGATGGCACCCCGCCCCTCCCCCAGGAGTATTTCTCGGGAGCAAGGGGAGGGACTTCTGGTGGCAAAGCTCAGGGGTTAGGGCCAGGGTGGGCAAAATACAGCCTGCAGGCTGGATTCAGCCCGCCAGGCCATTCTATCTTGCCTGCAGGGCCCCTAAAAAATTTAGAAAATTAATATTTATGTGCTCCTGGCTGCCTGCCAAAGATGACAGGAGCCAGGGACAGTAGGACACAGGGGGAGGATGCAGCAGCTCAGTCCTGTCACACCCC
>NW_005843102.1:57159-62608 GCF_000455745.1 Alligator sinensis | reverse complement strand
CCAGTTGCATGAATCACGGGAGCATTGGGCCCATGCCAGTACCCCAGGGCCAGGAGGGTGCATGTGTGGGTGTTCATAGGGTGAGTCCCATATGCACACCACACCATACACTCACACCCCCCTTTGCACTGCCGCATATGCAGATCCCTCACATCCATACCCCCTCACATACTTCAGCCACCCTCCCTCCCCCCACACATCTCCCCACAAACCCCATACCCACTCACACCCCACATATCCACACACACCCCCTCACCTCACACTGATACCCCACCTATCCCCTCCCCAACACACCCACAGCCTCCACAAACCTATTCCGCCCCACAATATACAAGAGCAAGACTCCATTTAAGCTATTATACAATCATCTCTATGTACACTACACAAACACACGTAAACCAGGACAAAAAAAAATTTTTAAATCAAATTAATGAATATTGTAGATGTTTGCTTTTTAGAATATAATTTGGTATTTTTCTGCTTCTGAGATGACAAAACCCCTTGCTGAAAAAAGTACTTCTTGGGACAAGAAGAGGGAGTTCTGGTGGCAAAGGTCAGGGGTTATGGGGCAGGACTTCCAATCACAAGATGGTGATCAGGGGGCGAGGTACCTGTCAAGGGGTGGGGTTACCAATGCAGCTCTCAACAGCTTGCTGAAACTCAGCGGCCCTCCAGCTGAAATAATTACCTGCCCCTGGGTTAGGGGGTGGGACTTCTGGTCCCAAGATGGGGACCAGGGGGCAGGGCAACTGTTAAAGGGTGGGGCTACCCATGCAGCCCTCGACAGCTCACCAAAACTAGTTGTCCTCCACTTGAAATAATTGCCTGTCCCTGGCATAATCCTACAATCATGCCTCCTGCCATGCACATATGACATGGTAAGAGGCACGATTGTCTGGACTGCACATTAGATCCCATTGCATCTTGGTCTGCATGTGTAGAGGGGTCCTGAGATGTTCACCCCAATGACGAGATGCATGCAGACAAGTACACATGTAATATATGTAAATTTATATTCTAGAGGAAGACTGAATCTGAGATGGTAGAGAGACAAACCCAGATAGGAAGGAGATGTAAGAGTGCTAGTGGTACTCAAACCAGATGTGAATTTGCCATGGGATATTATAGGGTACCAAATGGGGTGAGGCAGTTGTTGGCATAGGCTTTATATCACAGAGCAGGATCCATAACCTTTCTGAGTCTGATGAGATGGCACCCCAGTATTCTTTAAACTGGGCTCTTAACTTCCATTCTCTCATGTATGAGAAACTACTTAGGTTCATAGGAAAGTAGGGCTGCAAAGGACCTCATGGATGTATCCAGGCGAGTGCAGACATGTGGTATGCAGCACCACAGACCCATCTGTGGCACCACACATGCAGGTGTTTCTTGCACTGCTAATTTTGAGGGTGGGGGGAGTTGATCCCAGGAGATCCCGGGATCAAAAAAATCTGTGCCTACAAAAAGTGGGGCAATGCACATGGTGGCAGCATGTGCTGCTCAAAACCAGAGCCTGGCTGGCCAGAGCCACATTCCAGCTGCCAGCCAGGTTCTCTGCTTCAAGATCGCTGTGGCTGCAGCTCCCAGAAGCCTCCAGAACCTCAGGTAAGGCTGCTGGGGCCAGCACAGTTGCTGGCCCCAGCCTGCCCTACCCCACCTGGAGCAGTGTATCATGTACCAGAGCGCACATGGCACAGGTGTTCCCTGAGGACAAGTAGCAGCAGCACACTGTGCCACTGCTGTTTGTTCCCAGGGAAGAACATGTTCATGCTCATATGGATGTGCCCCTGAGGTCATATTTTAGTCCAGAAGCATCCTGGACTGGCAGGAGCATCACTGATTAAATCAGCCCAGCCAAGTGTGTCCAAACTGCTCCTGTAAAGTTCCAGGCATGGAGATGCCACAGCATCTCTAGGTAGCCTGTTATACTGCCTGACCACCCTCATGATCAGAAAGTTCTTTCTAATCTTCAGCTGAAATTTCCTGTGCTGTAGTTAAGGCCCCTAGTCCCATTTCCTACAGCTACAGAAATTTCTATATCCACCTTCCTTATAATCATCATGTATTTGAATACTTTTCAAATTCCCCCATCAGTCTTCCCTCCTACAGACTAAATAGTCTTAGATCTTTTAGCCTTTCCTAGGAAGTCATGAATTCTAGAGCTGTAATAACTTTTATTGCTCTCTGCTGAACTCTTTCCAATGTATCCACATCTTTCTTGAGGCAGGGGGCCCAAAACTGGATGCAGTACTCCAGGTGAGACTTCACCACTGCCAAATAAAATGAAAGAATCCCTCATTTGCAAGCAAAAGATCCATCTCCCCATGGTGCACAGACCCTGTTGCCGGCAGCTGCAGCAGCAGGCAGTGGGCTCTTGGGGTGCTCATGGCCCACACAGTCAAAGCCCCCTGGCAGCATGTGGCTCTGACAAAGTCCCAGGAGCTGCACATGACAGGGAGTGGGGCCAGGTCAACATGGCTTTATTGCATGGGGCTCCCTGTGGCTCACTTGCAGGTCCTGGGACTCGGCCACAGCTGTGCACTCCTGGGAGGGAGCCCCACGCAATGGAGCCAGTGGTCTGGCCCGCTCCCTGCAACCACATGCAGCTCCTGGGATTCAGCTGGGATGGCTCTATCCTGCAGGGCTCTCCACCACTCTCGGCAGAGTCCTAGGAGCTGCACATGGCAGCAAGGAGTGGGGAAGGCTGCTGGCTGCATCACGTGGGACTCCCTGCAGCAGTGCGTGGCCCCCATTAACTCCCGAGGGCTGCATATGAGCTGTGGGGAGCCCCATGTGATAGAACCGAGCTGGCCCTGCACTCTTGCTGACCTGGATTCCGCACTCCCGCTGCCCCACCTGATGCGGGACTCACACTCTGGGCTCTGTGCTCCCACCAAGCATGGCCCCATGCTCCAGGTTCCGTGCTGCCTCTAGCGCTCGCCCTGCACTCCCACCAGCCTTCACCTTGCTCCCAGAGTGCTGCATCAGGGAGAGGAAGAGAAGCTGCTGGAGACCAGGGGAACTGAGCAGTTCCTTGGGCAGCTGCACCAGTAGCAGCCTTGCCTGGAAGCTGTGCCCTGTGGCCAGGGCTGAGACCCTGCCAGGGTCAAAACTGGGGTCTCAGAGCCCTGCCCTGGTGGGATTGCGTGGGGCTCAGCCACATGTTGAGTGTAACAGGGCAGCCATGGGCCAGGTTAGATACAATTAATTGGTGGGTGCCTGCCTGTGGGCCAGATGAAATTGTCTGATGGGTCGGATGTGGCGCATAGACCATATGTTGCTTGTCGCTGTCCTAGGTCCTTAGTAGCTGGATCTGCAGCTTAGCCATGTGTTCCCCAGTCTGCATTTCTGTATGCAGTTATTCCATCCCAAGTGTAGGGCCTTGCATTTGTCCTTATAATCATAGGGAAGTAAGGTTGGAAGGGGCCTCGCAGGGTCACGTAGTCCAGCTTTTTGCTCAAGGCAGGAGCATCCCAAACCATCCAAGCTAAGTGTCTCTCTGGCCTATTGAAAATTTCCAGGGATGGAGATTCCACAACTTCTCTAGGTAGCCTGTTCCAATTCTTGACCACCCTCATAGAAAGTTCTTCTCAATCTCCAATGTAAATTTCCTTTGCCACAGCTTGAAGCCATTGCTCCTAGTTTTGTCCCCTACAGCCACAGAGAAAAATGCCATCAGTAGCCTCTTGATAATTCCCCTTCAGGTATATAAAGATTGTCAATAAATCCCCCCCTCAGTCTTTTCTCTTCTCCTAAGTAATAAGTAATTACAGGTACTAATAACAGGTACTAACTTAATGCACCGTAATCAGCACTACTGAACATTAGTGCAGATGAACACTTTTTGTGTGATGCTCAATTGCTCATTGTACTAATCTACTGCGCATTAGCACTTTTTTTGTTAGTCATGCTAATGCCCAGTGGAATTAGTCTAATGGGCATTAAGCATCTTGTGTAGATGCACGCAGTGTTTCATAATAGATTCCATGTAGATCTGATCCATGATCTTTCTAGGTATCAAGGTCAGACCGATCACTCTGTAATTCCCTAGATTCTTCTTCCCTTTTTTGAAGACGGGCACTATATTTGCCTTTTTGTGATCATCCAGGGCCTGACCTGACCTCTGAGTTCTCAAAGAGAATAACCACTGGGCGTATCTACATGTGCATTTGCTGCAGCACCAGTTTATGTGCTAGTAAATTAATCATGCGTAAACAGTGGCATCTACATGTGCAGGGAAATGGCACTTGCTGGCAACGGCAGCAAATCTGCTGCCACTTCCTGGGGCCCTACAATAGGTCCCTGCCGCCACCACGGGGATCTCCGGGTTCCAGCAGCTCTTTTTAAAGGGCAGCCCGACACGCTGGTCTCTGGCTAGCACCTTGACCAGGAGCAGCATATGCAGCTCAGGGACAGCATGTGGCAGCACTCTTCTCATTGCCTGTGGCTCCCCACATCATGGCTGCTCCAGCCTCTGCCCCTGGCAGCAATGACCAGGCTCTTGCTGGCCACCACGCTGGCCCTGCTGGCTGGCTGTGCTGACTGCCACCTGGCCCATGGCTGTCTGGCCTGTCCCGGCTCCCCCATGCCCAGCAACCATCTGCCTGCCCACTGTGTGCCATCCCAGTGCTGCTGCTGCACAGCTGCCACCTTGACCCTGTCCACCTGGTCAGACCCCCGCAGGGATGCTGATGATAGGCTCCAGAATGCCACCGCCAGGGCCACGATTGCCCTCCTGGGCCTGCAGCCCCACCGCTTCTGGGTCCACTGGACCATCCAGCACTGGTGGCTGCACATCGTCCAGCACACATGGGACAACGAGCAGTGCCTGGAAGTGTTCCGGATTACTCGGGCCACCTTCCGGGATCGTGGAGCAGCACCGGCCACACCTGGAGTGACAGGACGTTGGCGTGCGGACACCACTCCCTGCGGACACCCAACTGGCCCTTGCCCTGCTAACGCTGGCTATGCCTGCCAGCCTGTAGCACTGTAGACTGGCCACTACTTTGCCATGGTCACTGCTAGGGAGGCCATGGTGCTCTGGGTGACACAGTGCTCTGTGTGCATGACCCCCTAGTGGTGGTGGTGGTGTTCCATGTCCTGGGATTCCCCTGATACATTGGGGCCCTGGACAGGACCCATGTCATAGTCACCTGCCCACCCCATGGAGACTACCCCTATTACAGCCAGAGGGGTTTTCACTGTGTGGTGCTCCAGGCCATCCTGGACCCCTGCAGGACCCTCATGCACGTGAGCACCAGCTGGGTAGGCAGCTCCCCTGACTCCTATGTCTTCAGGAACTCCAGCCTGCCAGCCTCGGTGCAGAGCAGCACTGGGGGTATCGGACCTGTAGCTGGGTGCCATGGTGGTTCCGCCCCTGCTCATCAGGGACCCCACCTACCCACTCCTGCCTTGGCTCGCGACGCCCCACCCCCGACACAGGGCGCCC
>NW_005843102.1:38935-56741 GCF_000455745.1 Alligator sinensis | reverse complement strand
CCCTGCTCATCAGGGCCCCCCCCTACCCACTCCTGCCTTGGCTCGTGCGGCTCTACCCCAGCCAGATGGACCCCCGCCAGGCCCACTGTAACCACTGCCTGGACCAGACACACGCCCTGTTGGAGTGCACCTTCGACCACCTCAAGGGCCCCTGGTGCACCCCCACCATCTGGTGGGCAGAGGATGCCTGTCAGTGGGAACACCAGCTGCGGTTGCAGCAACAGCAGTGGTTACCCCCCGACCCCGCCGAGGCCCCAGGAGAGCTGCGCACCTGCCGCAGGGGGGTCAGGGCACTGGGTACAGGAGGCGCTGGCTGACTACCCCTCCTCCAGCACTCCCTGCTCTAGCCCACCTGCACTGCTACCCGTGACCCATCCCTGCCGCCGCCCCAGCACCATGATCACTACAGACACATCTCAGAAGAACAAGTTTTTATTTTCCTCACATCAACCAGAGTCCCACTCCCCTTTTCCTCCCCAACAAAGAGAGCCCCTCTACCAGCCACCAACAATAACATACCTTCTTCCCCGTGAAAACTCTACCATGTGCTTTGTGCCAGGTGGGAGGCCACAGGTTGCCTAGGGGGCAGAGCCCAGGGATAGATAGCTTGCATTGCAGCCTCTGGTCATTCCCCCATGGGTGTGCATACCACAGTTCATGCAGTAGGTGGGAGCCTCACCTAAGGGCAATGGCAGCCTGTGTTCCCCCTGTGTAGGCAGCTCCCCCTCCAGCAAGTGCTGTCCAGGGCCAGCAGGGCTGTTGTGCAGTGCTGGCCCCTCTGCAGGTATCTCTGGCTCCAGCTGGGTGGAGCTGGGTTGAGTGGCAGGGGGGGCGGATGAGTGGTGCCAGGCCCGGGACCTTCTCCCAGGCCCATAGGTGGCTGCCAGGGGGCAGCTGGCACAAATGCGACTGACAGAGCCAGAATGGTGTCCAGAACCCAGCAGTTGTCATCCGTGGCCTGCACTGCCCTGGCCAGGATCACATTTTGCTCCCATAGCACCTCCACCTACTCGTATTCCAGGGCGAAGAACTGCACCCGGAACTCCTAGTCTGCCTGATCCCATGCCTCCTCATGCCGGTCCTGCACATCCTTGTGGGCCACATCCTCTGCCTGTCACCTATCCTGGTAGGCTATGTCCTCCACCTGCCAGGGCCGAGCGTCTGCCAGTCAGTCCTCCAATGCCATGACCAGGCGGTCCAGGAGGAGGTCCTGTTCAGGGTCTTCCTCTGGTGAGGCCAGTGCATCTACAGGGTCCCGGCTGTAGACAGCAGTGACCCTGAGACCACGTTCTGGCTGTCAAGTGCAACCTCTCCCCTGTGTGTAGCTGC
The DNA here is from genome assembly GCF_000455745.1 of Alligator sinensis. NCBI lineage: Eukaryota > Metazoa > Chordata > Crocodylia > Alligatoridae > Alligator > Alligator sinensis. The sequence continues at coordinate 55,412 of NW_005843102.1, read as the reverse complement.
AGACTCTGTGGAGTCATGAGAAAGAAGCTGTTTGTGTGAGTTTGCAACATTTCTGAGATAAGATGCTCTGTACCAGGGCCTGTGCACTGCCTGGCTTCAGATCGGTGGTTTAGCATGCATGGGTACTCAGGGACCATGGTAAGTTGGGCAGGCAGGCCCAGGCCCAGGCCACTACCAGTGAAGCCTTCCATCCCTGTTTACTGCCTGAGGGCTGGCAGGCCGCTGGGTGCTAGCCACAGGCCGCCTGCCTCCCACTGTCCTTTTCCCAGGGTGGGACAGGCTAAGCTACTGGCAGCACCTGCAGCCGTGGCTCCAGACCCCGCTGCCCCACCTCTCTTCCTGCAGGTCAACCACTCTGTTGCACTGCCACCTAGCCCATGGTGCCCAGGCTCAGGAAGGTGCAGGGCTGACGGATGACTGGGACAAGGAGCTACCCATGCCCTCCCCACAGGGCTCTTCTCCATGGAGGCACCCCGGGGCTTGCCCCCCACTGCACCATTGCTGCGCCCTGAGTGTGCCCCTGCTGGGCATGACCTGGGCACTGTGCAAGGACATAAAAAATAAGGAGCTGCTTGGGCAGACGAAGGGGTGCCCGACCCAGTATGCCTTGCTGATGATGATGGCCTGGTGCCCCATGTGAACCTGTGCACCTGGCATGGGACCCTGAGCTACAACATCGTGGGGGGCAAGCCAGGCTGCCACCACCTGGAGGGCTACCTGTGGATATGCTACACATCCATGCTCCCCACTGCTAAGGAGGACATCGCCTCCAACATCGATGCATGTCTTGGCATGTGATAGGCCTGTGCCCATCTAGCTGCAGAGGCATGGGCTGCTCAATAAAATTTAGCACTGTCTCCTGCCTCTCTGCATGCTGTGGGGGGGAACCTGGTGCCAGGGGAGTGTGGGTGGGATGGGTGGGGAGTGGGGGCAGGGGATGGGGTGGGGAGGGCCCTCCTTGTAGTGCAGGGCTTACCATGCGGCCAGGGATGGTGTGACTCGCAGCTCCATGTGGTCTCAGCTATCGGTGATGGTGTGCAGCTCTGGAAGGTGTCCTTGGACAACAGAGTGTAGGGGGCGGGCACCTGACCATAAGTTCCCCTTGGAGAGGAGCTGGTGCTGCTGGCAGTCAGTGGTGTCATGGCCAGCCATGCCTCCCGGCAGGGCCTGGGGCTGTGGAGCTGGTGTGGCAGGCTCTGGCCTGGGCTCCTTGAGCTGCTGGCGGACGGTGCAGCTAGGGACGGGCTGCTGCAGGCCTGAGGGGCCCTCCCCCAGTGATGTGTCACTAGGGGTTTCAGGCCAGGCCAGGGGCTAGGCCAGGGGCTTGGTCAGGCTGCCCATGCTGCTGTTGATAGCACTGCTGTGACCTGGGTTCTGGGGCGTAAGGATCTCCATCAGTTGCTGCATGAAGGGTATAGATTTATAGGCACTCTCCAACTGACAATTGTGGTTGGTGATGGCAGCCCACTGTGCCTGCAAGGCCTTGCCCTTTATGTTGCACTGCCACAATGATCAGTTGTGCCCACACTTCCACATCTGGCCTGGCAGCTCTCATAGACATGGGCATTGGAGTGCCCACCCCGCTTGAACTGATGGTGTACCTCCACTTCACCCTACAGCACTACAAGGTCACCAGTCTCCTCTACTGACCAGTTGGTGGCAAGCATGGGCAAGGACAGTGCCATGGGGGGTTCCTGCACTGGCTCTCTGGGTCTCCATGTGGCTGTCCTGGTGCTGCCAGGCCTAGTCAGCTGCCTGTAGTGCCCAGTGCAGGGGCTCAGCATGGAACTGGCAGCTGCATAGCTGAGGCAATGCCCCACAGCACCTGCAGGCTCAGGGCAGGCTGCTGGGGGTGGGCTGCAGGCAGTAGGAGCTGGCCCCAGCAGCCAGAAGCTGCCTGAAGCTGGGCCTGGGTGCTGGCAGGCCTAACTGGAGCCTGCAGCACTCTGCTGGCCTGGATGGCACAGGCTTGGCAGCTGTGTGGCACTGCGGTGCCAGGCAGTGGCGCCGGGGTGCTGGCAGGCTGGGGCAGCTAGGCTGTGTCTTGCCTAGGGTGACACGGGCCTGGAGTTCCCTTGGGCTACTTGTTGGTGTGCTCCAGGGCTCAAAATGTCTGCAGGCTTTTAAGGGCCTTGTCACAACCCAATTAAGCAGTGCCCATGCCACTAGCAAGAGATTCCATTCAAAGCATTGCATTTTCAGTCCGCTCTAGGTTAACTAAGGGTTAACAAGAGGCTGGTGCATGCCAACAAGAGATTTATAGCTGCTCTACTAACAAGAGATAAAACTTTAGCCTTCTGTGCTTTATATAAATCATTATAATTGGTCAGAGCAAAAGGGGAGTAGCCCTGCAACAAAACCCTAGAGGAAACCGCTATATAATTGGCGATTCTAATTAAATTTATGACGTGGCAAAATACAATTGGCTATTACACAAATAAAACCCGCTTGTACTTCCGCAAAATCGGAGACCTCTGAACACACGTCACAGAGTAAATTGATGAGCTGATCATTCATCAATTTTCCCCGCCGCGACCTCCTAGGTGTATCCTTCACCTGCATGCTCGATAAGCCATAACCTGCTGACTGCCGGCCCGTATATATCTGCAGACCGACCTAACGAACTCTAAGCTGTAACTAAGTATCTCTGACCTCCGTCATTCACCACCTTGATGGCGTAAGTAAACAATCTTGCTTTGCAACCGATAAGCGTCCATGCCTAATTCCACTCCAAGCGTCACAAGTACCCGCCTGCCGGGCCCCTAAGGCCCCGGACCCCTCGCTGCAGTGCACGGCAGCAACAGGCCTGAGGCAGGGACTGTCATAAAGGCAGCCCAACCCTGGGCCGGGGGAGGCTCCCAGCCCAGAACCCCGGTGCTAGCCTCAGGCCAGCCCCCAAGAGACAGAGCTGATCTTGGAGCAAATTTGCTCCTGGGTCATGTCTACACATGCATTACTGTGCATTAATTGTGAGTAAATTTGATACCTGCGCAGTAAAACCTCCCAATGAGGGGTTTTTACTGGGCAGTAAGTATGCACACATGTAGACATGCATGCTTACTGCACAGTAAACTATGCTACTGCACAGTTAAGCATCTCATGTAGATGTGCCAACTTGCTCTGAAATTGCCTCAGCCAATTCCTCTAGTACCCTGTAGTGTATCCCATGTGGCCCTGTCAATTTGAAAGCATCTGGCTTTTCTAAGGAATTCCTAACCTGTTCTGCCATTACCTTGGGGTGTTTTTCTCTTTCTTTCTTTGCTGACACCTAATCTTATCATCTGGTAGCTACCCCTTTTTGTGAAGACTGAGGTAAAAAAGGCATTAAATATTTCTGCCTTCTCTGCACCATCTGTATCTAGACTGCCTGCTATGTTCCCTAAGGGATCTATGGTTTCTTTGGTCTTCCTCTTTTGGCGTACTTATAGAATCCCTTTTTATTTTATTTTCTATGTACCTTGCCAGTTGCATCTCAAATTGTGCCTTGGCCTTCCTAATTTTATTGCTGCACACCCATGTAATATTCTTCCTTAGTAATAAAAGCAAGTTTCCACTTTTTGTAGGATTCCTTTTTTTTCAAGTTACTGAAGAGGTTACTGTCTAGCCAAGCTGGTGTCCTGTTGCACTTCCCATTCTTTGATCACACTGGATTAGCTTACTCCTGTGCCCTTAATAAAGCCTCCTTAAAGTACAGCCTGCTCTTTTGAACTCCTGTTTCCCTCAGACTGAATCTCTAGGGATCCTATCCTCCAGTTCCATGAGTTTAAGTCAGCTTTTTTTGAAGTTCAGTGTCTTTATTCTGCTGCTTTCCTTCCTTTCCTTAGGCTTCTGAACTCAATCATTCCAGGTGTGAAGAAATCCTTTCCCCTTCTCTCTGCCCCTCAATTGGGTCAGCCCAGATGACCCTTATCTATCTTGGTTTTCTTCTTGGTGCAGGCTGGTCAATCAGGTGACCTGGCCAGATAAATTCCTAGAGGGAGGGGGGAGCACTCTCTTCCTTCTGGCAGGCATTTTGAAACCTTCAAGCAAAGACCCCAGGCTGCTGCCTGGAGATTTTCTGTAAGTAAAAACCTGGAAACTAGCCAGGAGTTAGGAATTACGTGTAGGCCAGTCAGGTCTTAAAAGGATCACCGAGTCCAATCTCTGTACAGACTCACGTTGTTTATGTTTGCTCAAAGTGTATTCTGACTTCCTTGTTCTACCCTCTCCTCTCCCGTTCAATAAAAGTGTCAGGTTACAGCTTGCCTTGCTGTGTTACTGTTGGGGATGCGGGGGGAGAGAAGCTTTCCACTCCCAGCTTGGCCAGTGGAATTTGCCTTTTTATTTTCCTTCAGTTCTACCTGATGCTATCTTGGGATGCTTCGGGTTGAAAGAACCACCCAGAAAGTGGTGGAATGATCAGATTCCTAATCCAAGGCGAAGGTACTGTGCTAGGCTTAATGGGCACCTGTACACACCACAGGGTTTAATCCTTATTAAATTAAATAGGTTTATAAAATGTACACTTGTTTATTTTGGAGTGTTGTATTAGTGTTAGCACGCACACAGTTTTCAAATGAATTAAGCTTTGGAGTGTTGCATTAGTGTTTGCAAGCACTTGGTTTTTGAATGAATTAAGTCCCAAGTCGGCTCCAAAGGAGAGGGGGATGGTCCAGCACTGTCCCCCCAGCACAAGGCCCCCCACCCCATGCCCTGCCACACAGCTGTGGGAGCACAGAGCCAGCAAACAGCACAAGGGGAAAAAAAACCAAAAGAGGAAGCAATTCAAAGTGGAAGCAATTCGAAAAGGTGAATTGCAAAAAAGTTGCAGTGCCATCTGGTGGTCAAGGAGGCTCACTACATATCTTTGAGTGCCTTTGTGTTTGCATGCAACGAATGCATGCACACGATGCTTTAATTCTTGGCAAGTCAAATTAAATGATGTCCAAGGAGACTTACTTTAATGCACCAGAAAGATTTTTAAAGCATCCTGAAGACTCACACTGTTGCACCATTATAAAGGCCCAATCGCTTTATCTTTCCAAAAATCTGCAAAACTGGATAACCACTAAACTTGAAAAGTACATAGACACAACATTACAAAGCAGTGTAAAGTGACAACAATCTGTGTTGATTTCTCCTTGCTCTTAAGGCCTTTCCTGTGCAGTGAGTTCATGGGACAGTAAAGAGGTTACTTTGGAGCAGGTTAAGCCAGGAACAAGTTATTTGGAATGTCCCTCAGCAGAACTATCGAGAGGGTATAGTCAGTGTAAGAAGTTTTCGGGGAACTAAGATGTCTTTGCTGCCTCTGAAATGCCTGCTAGATTAAAGAAGATTTTTTTTTTCCATTTTAAGTGATCATCAAGAATTTCCCTGGATCAGTTTGCAGCAAGTGTTTGTGTCTTGATAGAATTTAACCTTCATTCTCAGCTGTTGAGGCTTATTCCTTGTGGTGATTTCTGTAGATGCTGGCACACTCCTGGAAGAGTGAATTCCAGAGGAAATCTCACATTTTGTATCTTACAGCAATCCTAGGATCTATCTGTAGGCACTCAGCTCCAAAATAGTATTGATAATATTGTCTCCATGATGAATGAAGTACTTTATTCTTTGCTGGTCATAACCATTCCATTAAAATGAAGTAGATACCATTTTAAAAGTTGCTGATGCTCATATTATGTGTTCCGAAGTTCCTGCCCACATGCATTGATATTGCTTTCATTCTGACAGAGGTATTCACAAAAATTCCAGCCTCCAGGTCCTGTCATCTTTGCATTCCCTTAGCTATCCTATCCTCTGCTGGTCAGTTTTTAGTCTTCCAGGGACCAGCGATTGTCTTTGTTTTGATATATTATGATGTAGTGGTCAATAAGAAGCCTGTTGATGCTTTTTAGAAAATGCCTAAAGCAGTGTTTTTTAATTTAGGATACACAGACCTCCAGGGATACATGGCACTTTGCCCAAGATTACATGCCTAAATTTAAATGACAGTGGATCTTCTGATTCGTCAGTGCATGGTGAATAATGGTGTTGTTGTACATTGACTTCAGTGTCAACATCCTTTCTATGGGTGGAGAGACACACTGGGTGTAGGGTGTATAAGCAGCAATATTTTGCAGGTAATGGTCTATGTGGCTAAAAAGCTTTAAAACTACTCATCTAAAGTATTATATTCAGAAATTGTTTAGTCTCTGCTACACTTCTGTCTGATTGTGGTGGTTTATTTTGTTCTGGAGATTTTTTTTCCGTTTGTACTTTTACTGTAGAAATAGTCTTGCTTTATCTTCCTTACATATGGTGGAGGAATGGTTGGTTTGACTCTTTAACAAAAAAAATGTATCTATTTTAGTTATGTCAGGCATAAATAAGTAGAGGGAGAGAGAACAGTCCTGTTTTGGTTGTTCATGTAATCTTTAAGGGTTGGCCAGTAGTTTGGATTGCCTGGATCCTTGATGAACCTCTTTAGAAACACAGTCTGAGTTCAGAGCTCTTGTCCTTTCTTGAAGAAATAGTGTGAACTCCACAAATAGTCTGGAGGAAAAGTAACTGAAATACCCAAACTTTAATCATGCAACTAAAAGTTGCCATTTTGGACTTTCTGATGAAGGATGTGGATGCTTACCTGTGCCTTTGCAGCAGACACGAACATTTCTGGGAAGTGAGCTGCTGGTTTGGATACATTTGCTTTTGTAACTCTTAGCCAGTCATGCATTGTTCATAGACACATGCAGGTGAAAGGGACAGAGTTCCCCTGATTTTCTGTGTTCACATTTGGCTCTTCATGGGTTTTTTTTGTGTCTTTTCTATATGTCTTGTTGTGAGCAAAGTAGTCCAGAGGATTTTCTAGAAGGAAGAAAGGCTAATGGAATGGGTTTGACTGATGCAACAAGGAAAATAAAGTTAAAACCTGAGCAAATATAGCCTGAGGTCCAGAACGTGAAACCTGCATACAGACAGGACCTGAGCAGGGTGCGGGGTCCAGGGCCCAGGGCAGATCAGCCTGTGTGGGGCTCCACCCCCAGGGGGGCGGGATTGGGAGGGATGCCAAGCAGCTGGACGTGAAGCTGGTGGCAGTGCAGAGTTGCCAGCTCTGGGGGGTCCCCCAAAACACGTGGCCCAGGGCAGTCGCCCCGATTCGTCCCCCCCGACCCCCCGGGAAGGCTCTGCCTGTATAAACAGATTAGTAAAAGGGGATTGATTACTAGTATCAGTTGCTTGGCAGAGGTCATATTCTACACCAAATAATCAAACTGGCATTCAGCTAGTTCACATTCAAAATGTGTTGAAAATCCAATGAGTCAGGGAGGCAGAATGGTGACATGGAAAGAGTTAAAGTTATTTTAAGATGGCTGCTCTGCATACTAGAAATGCCGTTGCCAACCTGTTCCATCATTTTGGAGCAACTTTAAAGACCAGGGCTACATGCAAGAAGATTTTAAGTTAACTTTAAAGATTTCCTTTGTTGTTTTTTTTTTAACTGAGCTGATGCCAACTCAAGACAGTAATGAAGCAGCTACTCTGACCAGTACATGATCCGCTTTCTGAAATGATGCTGGGTTGGGTTAAGTTATCATGAAAATAGTAACTGTTTAACAGTGATTATTTTGTCAAAAAGATTTACTATATATCAGTGTAGCACAGAAACTGGACTCTCATCAATCTTCTCAAAAGGTTCTCCAGTTCTCTTGCATATGGAATAAATCACAGGCTTCCCAGGCACATGAGAAACAAGAACTTATCTTTGACTGCTGCAAATTTCAAACTAACTGCTATCTACATCGAACAATTTTGTATGTATATGCCACTGTCCCTAGTGTACAACTAAGCTGTTGTCATGGGAACCACTGACATTTGTGTGCCTTGTGGACACAAGTATAATAGTTCTGATGGAGATGTGCGTAAGATAATTGGAGCTATATCCTGGCACTACTGTGATAAGCTGGCTATAATCACAGAACAGCAGCTCTATGACTACTGAATAGTGAACTGAAAGCCACTGTTATTCCAAGGTTTTTTTCTCCTGATTACAAGTCGTTAATGAAACTGCCTGTTTGTCTGTTAATTCATTGTGTGTCAGTTTTCCCTGAATCTCCTGTCTACCCTGTGTGCCTTAAAAAAATCTTGTTTCTTACAAAATGAATATTTTAATTTAAAATGTGATGAGCAGGGTTAAAATGGTGAGAACTGCATGTGAACAAACTGCCAGGCCTGCCACACGTAGTTCTCTTCTGCCTCCCACTGCCGGAGGTGGACGAATCAGTGAAAGAGAGTTCTTTAATTGTACTGGCTGTCATTGGTATTTTGATGAGCGTAACTCTCAACAGGTGCTGGGATTTTTGCTTGCAGAGGTTTGAAGCTCAGGGTTGTCCCGCCTGCAGCTGCTCCCATGAAGCTCATTGCAGCTGCTTCCTGACACAGGAACAAGGAGTTCTGAATTTTTTACCTCCTACTCCCACACTTTTCGTTTTTCGCTCTCTCATAATCTAGTCTTAGCATGTACTGAAAAAGCAAACCATAGAAACAAAATGAATAGGCTATTGGAAGCAAGGCAGAAGCTGCGCCTTGCAGAGCATGGACATCTCAAGAATCAGAGACAGGTTCTGATGCATACAAGTTATTTCATATATTCTTTCTTTCCATCGTGCTTCAGGTCATAACTTGAATTCTGATGGAAGCATTGCTGTCTGTCAGCAATGCTGGAATGGTCTCCAGTTCCAGACAAACTGACTACATTATTTCATATGCAAGACAACTGTCTCTGGACAGTTTCCAGGAAAATAAGGGGAAAGCATTGACAAGTCTCTAAGGACATTTGTATGGGGCTGAATTTTTCACTGACATAAAATGTACTTTCTGGGCTGTTTGAGCTTCTATTCTTCCCTCAAGAGACTTGCCTGAGATTCCCAGAGCCTGCAGGGGTGTGAGGTTGTGTAGTGCCTGAGGATGTAAATTCTCAGGAAAGAAGAGTGGTACAGAGCAACAAGAGAGGGTTACCTGCTTCCTACAGTTTCTGCTCCTTTTCTCAGGACTTGCCCTGCTCATCTGTTTTGCATTGTTCTGTCCTGACATTTTTCTCTTCTGTTGCCAACCCCATAATCTTTCTGTCTCTAGGAGAATACCCTGGGGTACCACTACTTGGGTTTAAACAATTAGGCTTCAATCCCCCACCTAGTCAAAGGCCCTGAAACTGTTCTTTGGCAAGTGGACCTCCATCAGGGTTGAAGTGCTTTTAGTTAGGGGGCTGAGGCAGAGGAGAGACTAAGGGCTTGTTTAGTCTGCAGAAAAGAAGACTGAGGAGGGATTTAATAGCAGCCTTCAACCACCTGAAGGGTGGTTCCAAAGAGGATGGAGCTAGACTGTTCTCAGTGGTGGCAGATGACAGAACAAGGAGAAATGGTCTCAGGTTTCAGCAAATGAAGTTTAGGTTGGATATTAGGAAAAACTCTCTCACTAGGAGAGTGGTGAAGCATTGGAACAGGTGACCTAGACAGGTGGTAGAATCTCCATCTTTGGAGGTTTCCAAGGCCTGGCTTGACAAAGCCCTGGCTGGAATGATCTAGTTGAGGATGGTCCTGTTTTGAGCAAGGGGTTGGACTAGATGACCTCCCAAGGTCCCTTCCAACCTTAATTTTCTATGATTCTATAGTGTCTCTGCTCCGCATCTGTCCAGAATCAAGGCAGAGTAGGGGTCATTTGCAGTTTGGGAAGCAAGCCATGCAGTGTGCTCAGCACTCCCTTTGCTTATAGCTAGTTAGCTCCAGCCTCACTCTCATATCACCAGCATTGGGAAGAGAGCTAGGATAAGTCTGGGAATACAGAAATATAGAGTGACCCATGTGAGTTATTAAGGTGTTCAGATGGACTTGGAGCTGAGACCAAAGCTGTAAACTGGGTCATTGACCAGATAGAGATTAGGGTCTTAAGGATCTCATCTACCATAGGCAGATACTTTGTGGGTCATGGAGATCCCCTCTCTTCGAACATGATGGTGATGGTGATGATGATGATGATGATGATGAGGGCTTCCCAAATAAGCTTTTAACAGGAATCTACTACTAGACTTGAACAGGACCCATGAGTAGTTGCTAATTTCATTTGTGTTGGGAGTGCTGCTTCATATTAGTTCCCAGTGCCAGGGGGTATATGTTGTCACACCAAGGTTCTCAGATGGAGGTCTAATGTGGAGCTTATCGAACAGAAATAAGTTAAGCTTACTCCCCCTTTCCTTTTTTGTTCTTGGCTTCACTGATTGATAGAAGCAACAAATGTCAGGAATGTGGGTCACCTCAAGCAAAACAGGCATCCTGTGTGGCCACTGAAAGCTGGAATTAGGCCATCACAAGAGGGACATATCCTGAGCTTCAGAGATCAAGCAGGTCTAGGTAAGGCTTTCAGAAGGAGAAGTTAGCACCCCTGAGTCTGCCACAGAGGATTTGAATGATTCAACCCACATAAGTGGGAGAAACTTGGGCATCCATTGCCTGGGGCAAAGCTACAAAATGTTTTTGCCTTGTGGATTCATTCTGTTCGTCGTACTCCCATCAGTACCAAACTGAAGCCTGGGGGATGTAGGTTGCCCTTGAAACAAACAAAACCAAAAAACAAAGAGAACAAACTCTTTTCCTGGTTTGGGAATTGTAGAAAGTCATGGCTAGAAGACATTTGAGAAGGTAATCTAGTCAGCCCTCCTGTTCAAAGCAGGATCATTCCTGTCTAAACTAGGTGTGTAGAGCTTTGGACAAGCACTTTGGATTGTCTCTCAGGCTCAAATGCCATTGGGAACTTCAGCGGAGTGCTCCATCTTTAGCTAGGTACTTAAGAGGAACTGAGGAGCAGAAAGTGAATGTTGCCATTTATCCTTTCAGTCTAGGAGCACTAGGAGAGAAGTGGCTAGTTTGCATTCTAAGGATACTGCTAAAGCAATAGTCTGGTTGAAGCACAGGGTATGAGACATGCCTGTGAGAGTGTGTATGTGGACAGTTATTCAAATGAGACTTCCTGGTTAGGATGGGGTACCTGTACTGTATTGCTAATACCATGGCTCTTCCCCTATTGATCCTGGGTTCAAACTCATCTGGACTGCAAGGCTCTTTGTGAACTAGATTCAGATACTTCATAGGATAGATCTGGTCTGCGGGCCATATGTTGGACTCCCCTGCTATAGGAGAATGAAATTAAACTCCAATTTTTCACCAAACCAGTCCTTTACCTTTACACAACAAGCCAAGAAGGAATTATTTTAGGCATGCTCTTGCCTGGCCTCTACATGCAAGCCAACTCTGCTCTCCGTTGTGAGTGGTTGCCTGGTGTTCACCATGTTGACTTGAGACTATTGCTCCTCCCACATGTTTGTTATTATCCTTCATCCATCCCTTCTCCTGTTGTCCCAGCTCCACCCCATCCCCATCCCTACCCCTACCCCCTCCCCCTCAACCCACCTCCCTCTTGAGAGCTTATCTTTTCTGTAGCTTCCTTTCTGATAAGACCTCTACACCACTCCAACCTAGAACATGGAACATCTGGCCCACTACACAAAAGTGGCATGTCCAGTATATCAAGATTATTTAGTATCAAAATGTACACTTAAAAACAGCCTTTGGTGTGGCTAGATTAACTTTCCAAACAGAGTGAGTGTAACTAATGCAAAGATGCCTGCCTGAGTCTGAAGAGAGCTTGAAACAAAGTTTGAGGGATGTAAATACCCTACACCTGCAGAGAAAGTCACTGATGTGTTTACACAAAAGCTTAGCACCAATGCTTTAAATGTCAGCATTAACTTTTTAGTTGCTGTTTATTTTAACAAATGGGATTGGAAAGGGAGCGGGAATTGGAGCTTGTGAGTTTTTGTAGAAGGTGGGGAAATGGGACTCTATATAGGAAAGAAAATAACTGGGGGAGAAAAGAGATAAGATCATGGGGGGAGGAGAGAAATCAAGAAAGGAGAATAAGGAGTGGCGGGGGGGGGCGGGGCATTGATCAGAAACCACAGTGTCACAACAGGGGAACATAATGGAGGTTTCCCTGAAGATGGTAAGTGATAGAGACCATCATTCCACCTTTCACTCAACTTGTAGAACCCTTTTGCTAGACTCCCTAACAAAGAGCAACACATACAATTCCAAAAAAGGAAGCAAATAGGAAGAGAAGCTTCATTGTCTCCAATATGGGGAAGATCAGGGAACCATCAGCAATCTCTTAGGGAGGAGGCACCAGAAATACTGCTTGTTTGTTGGATCCTAGCACCCTTCTAGTCAAGTGCCTGAAAAAAATGCCAGCTAGCAATGATAAGGTAACTTAACAAGTAATAAGCAAGGTAGTTGCAAAGATCTATGAGGGGGACCCACTGCATTGAGGGTGAGGGATTAGACCATCTGAGAAGTGTTGCAGGAGCTATGATCAGTGCCTATAGCAGACTTTGGCCATCATTCAATCAAGGAAGACTAAGCCTGTGCCAAGGATAAGAGTGCACCAGAGGCAGCAGAGAGCCTGTGCTGGAGGATGGCCCAAGCCTGGAGATGGTGCCACCAGAGCTATCAGTATAGAATAAGGCAGTGGTTCCCAACCTTTTTTTGCTATGAGCTGCTGTTGGAAATAGAGTGCGATGGTGACCTGGGGGTAGGGGAGCTCCTGGCACGCAGTGCGACTCATCCTTTGTATGTGGCGCTGCTGACATCACCCCCACAGCCCTCATTTGGGTCACGACTCAAGGTTGGGAACCACTGGAATAAGGTGCTAGAGAGGGTTTCAGTATCAGCTATTCTGCAGACTACCTTTGTGTGACCAGCAGAATTGTATAGTGCATACAAAATGTTGAAGTAATGTCTATTTCTTTGTTCTATCTTTGTTGATGAATGTGATAATATAGGCATTATATTTAGCTGTGATATATTGAGTTACGTTCCCTGACTGGCTTAGTTGTAGGGTCCTTGTTCCATGTCTTATGTTTTAAGCTGGGAGCCCTCGTGCCAGGCCGCAGTAGTATGTCATGTTTGGGTCTTCTCTGACCTTCCACAAAAATTCTGCATAGCTGGAAAGTCTTGTGGTTCCTGGCTGTTCAGAAAGGCTCCTTAGCTGTTTGTGTCTTGTAATGGAGAGATCTAATGGCACAGTGGATTTTTGGCTGAATAAGCCATCATTTATAGAGACGTATTCCACTAGAGCCAGATTACTTCCATAGCATTGCTGCTTAATATTCCTGTAAATGATACCTGCAGAACAGCTGAAGTTCTCCAAGATGTATTTTCAACATATTCATTGTCATCCTTCCTCCCTTTCCCTCTTTGGAGTCAAAAGTAACAGCACCAGCACTGTACTGTGGAGAGAGAACTGAGGACCAGGAAGTTAGCACCTCTCTTTTCCCTTCAGCATAGAAGCATGAAGAAAGATGGGACTGGAGTGGTTTTTACAGAGACTGCTAAAGCAAAATAATATCCAGTCAAAAGTGTGGTCTGTAAGCCATGTCTACCAGTGGGAATGTGTATGTGGATAATACATTTTAAAGTCCTTTAGTTAATGATACGAAACTTCTAATGCAACCCAAACATTACTGCAGAAGTGACTCCCAGGCCTAATTCACACTCTTAGAAAAGAGAAGTTTCGCGTCACAGAGACTTCATGTCACCAAGAGACTTGAAGCAGAGAGCCCCTGTCTGTCAGAAGGTAGTTAGTTATGCTAGTCTGAAGTCAGGTAAAAGGCAGGGTAGATTTGCACCTTCTAGACTAACCAAAATATGTGTATATATGTATATGTATCACACAAGCTTTCATGCGCTGAAGCTCACTTCATCAGATGCTGTTCTTTCATGAGGATCAGTGTTCTCAGACTCCTGGACCACACTCCTGTCCCAAAGAGCAGGATAGATTACAACCACCCTGGCTCTGTACCACTCATGGCAACCAGTGCCATTGGGTTAGAGTGGAAGGAGGGAGCTAGGATGCAGAACTCCTGGGTTCTATGGCTAAGAAGGGACCACCATGGAGGTAGAAGATGTGAGGGCTATGGGGTGTTTTGGGGAGGCATAACCTCCCATATGTGGTCCCTCTACTCCACTGCCTCCTTGAGGAATGTTGGTAGATGACAAGTACCACAGGTCCTAGAGCAGAAGTGAACTTCAGTCCATGAAGGCTTCAGACAGACAGGTGGGGGGGAGCATGTATATATACACCTTTTTGCCAGAAGATAGGTAGGGAACTCGTGCACAAGGATGTGAAGTGAAGGCTTCAGTAAGATACTACCAGTGCTCTCAGATGATGCTACTGCCCTTACCTTGCCAACCTGATATTTGGGGATATGGGGCCCTTGGGGGCAAAAAAAAAACACTTGGCAAGAAGGAAGAGAATAGGTGACCCATTCATAACAGCAGCCACTGCTCCAGAAGTGGGCCAGTTCCCATAGTTCACCAAGTCAAAGCAGCAGAGAATCAGGACAAGTGATGAAAGCCTTTTGCTGCTGATATACTGTCAAGCAGCATGAGTGTCCTGCCAATAGCTACCCGGGCAGCAAAAGTTACCACAGCAGCAAAGTCCACTAGAGTTATGCTACTACCAAGCAGTCTCCAACAAACTGAAGTTCCAGAAGAAATTTAATGTTGGGAATCACTATAAGGAGTCAAACCTTATATACTGAGCTCTGGCCCCTCTTCTGAAACATAGTATGAAGGGAGGCTGTCTATAAAAGGAGGAGAAATGCAGTGGGGCTATTAAAAAAAACAAACACATGCTTCACTTTGTTAGGACTGGTAGGCAGACCCCCCATAGCAATGTGTTTGTCTGACAAGAATGTCTGACATCCAGGCTCCTTGAGAGTGGGCTCAGAAAGCCTGTTGTCCCTAAACCAGGTTACTCATCCATGCCTTCTGCCCTTTACAGTTTTGCTTTTGTCAGCACTTTCCTGCTGTGGGCCATAATCTTTGAAAACTTGTGGTAACTGGGGGAGGTCTCAGACAAATGGAAAAGGGCAAATATAGTGCCCATCTTTAAGAAAGGGAAGGAGGAAGATCCAGGGAACTACAGACCAGTCAACCTTACCCCAGTCCCCAGAAAAATCATGGAGCTGGCCCTCAAAGAATCCATTTCTAAGCACTTGGAGAAGAAAGTGATCAGAAACAGTCAGCATTGACTCACCAGGGGCAAGTCATGCCTGACCGACCTGATTGCCTTCTATGATGAAATAATTGGTTCTGTGGATGTCGGGAAAGCAGTGGATGTAATATACCTTGACTTTAGCAAGGCTTTTAAAACTTTCTCCCACAGATTTCTTGCAAGCAAGCTGAGGAAGCATGGGTTGGGTGAATGGACTGTAAGGTGGATAGAAAGCTGGCTGGATTGTCAGGCTCAATAGGGAGTAATCAATGGCTTGATGCCTTGTTGGCAGCCGGTTTCAAGTGGAGTGCCCCAGGGGTTGGTCCTGGGGCTGATTTAGTTCAATATCTTCATTTACAATCTGGAAGATGGGACAGATTACACTCTAAGCAAGTTCACAGATGACACCACGCTGGGGGGCTGGGTAGTAGATATGCTGGAGGATAAGGCTAGGATTCAGAAAGACCTAGACAAATTGATGGACTGGGCCAAAAGAAATCTCATGTGGTTCAACAAGGACAAGTACAAAGTCCTACACTTAAGATGGAAGAATCTCATGCACCACTACAGGCTTGGGACCAACTGGCTAAGCGGCAGCTCTGTAGAAGAAGGACTGGGGAGTTACAAAAGACAATAAGCTGAATATGAGTTAACAGTGTGTCCTTGTTGCCAAGAAGGCTAACAGCATACTGGACTGCATTAATAGGAAGTGTTGCCAGCAGATTGAGGGAAGTAATTATTCCTCTCTATTCTACTCCACTCTACACTGATGAGGCCACATCTGGAGTACTGTGCCCAGTTTTGGGGCCCCCACTATAGAAAAGATGTGTTCAAGTTGGAGAGAGTCCAGCAGAGGGCAATGAAAATGGTTCGGGGGCTGGGGCACATGACTTCTGAGGAGAGGCTGAGGGAAGTGGACTTATTTCGTCTACAGAAGAGGAGACTGAGGGAGGATTTGATAGCAGCCTTTAACTACCTGAAGTGTGATTCCAAAGAGGATGGAGCTAAATTGTTGTCAGTGACGGCAGATGACAGAACAAGGAGCAACAGTTTCAAGTTGCAGCATGGGAAATTTAGGTTGGATATTAGGAAAAACCTTCTTACTAGGAGGCTGGTAAAACACTGGAATTGGTTACATAGAGAGGTGGGAGAATCTCCATCCTTGGAGGTTTTTAAGGCCTGGCTCAACAAAGCCCTGGCTGGAATGATTTACTTGGATATGGTCCTGTTTTGAGCAGGAGTATGACAGGGGGCAAACTGAAGGCCGGATCTCAAGTCGGCTTGCCCACTTGCCTAGGGCAGTCTGCCCCAACTCGCATGCCATGATTTGAATGTTTTAAAATATAATATGCAGGAGGCTGCCCTTACAGTACCCCAATGCCCGGGGGCACTATCCACAGCTCCAAACCTTCCCTAC
>NW_005843102.1:36953-38874 GCF_000455745.1 Alligator sinensis | reverse complement strand
CACTGTGGCCCATCCCTCACAGATGGCATCCAGATTGATATTGCTCCCTGGTCTGAGGCTGGGGCAAACTCAGACCATTGTTGACCTCTTTCACACACACTCACATGCTGCCCTCCTTTCACAGGGGCCTCTTGCATTCCTCCCCACTCTCACAGGGGCCTCTAATATACTGCCCATTACTGGGCCACACTCTACTGCCCTTGCTTCTCCTGAGAGACCCCTCACGGGCCTTTGGGCTTTACTACTCACTTCCCGGCACCACCACGCAGAAACTTTGGATCCCGTTAGTTTACCTACTTTATCTTTATAAATACTTTACCGACCTTTCACCAGGAGGGGGAACTTGGTCTGGTATTTCTTAGGGGCTGGTTTAGGTCCTCCAACCATCCCCATAGATCCTGCCCTTACCTCCAAGGTGTTCCAAGAGCAGCAGCTCATCCTGATGTTATCTCCTTAGCTGCCAGCAGTAGACTGCTGACCCAGCCTGTGTATCTGGGCCCTAAAATGGCTGCCCTAATCAGGTACCTGGCAGCTGCCTGCTTCCAGTCTTAAAGTGGCAGGCACCCAAAGGTGCACTGCCACAAGGGGGTTGGACTAGATGACTTCCCAAGGTCCTGTCCAACCCTAATTTTCTATTATTCTATATTAGCAGCTTTGTGTCTGGCTTTACATTGGAGAAGACTAATAGTGCTTGTGAAGTGAACTGAGACTTATTTGGTGAAGAGGGCTTGGAAAATTCAGTCAGAAGTATTTGTACTTACCACAGAGAGGCCAAATGGGTGGTTTAGAAAGTGCACACAAGCCACGTCCACACACATCTTGCTCTTCTGCAAAAAACCCTACAACGTATGGCAGGCCTTGCTTTGAAGGAAGAGGTCTCAAATGTCAAAATGCAAACTCTAAGAATATAACAATAAAACAAGAGCAGGGGCAGTATTGGAACTTGCTGGGTAGACGTGAGGTCAGTATTGCAAGTGTCATTTCTGTTGGCCTTCAACATGTTTGGGGCCACATACTGCATGAGGTGCACTCTGCACGGTTTTATTAAGCTACACCTCAAAACTAGCACTGGGAGCTGGGTGAAGCAGTACAGAAACTCAACCAGGGACCAGAGGTATTCATAACACCATGGGCCCATATCTCTTCATTTCTTCTCATTCCAGTCTCAGGAATGATTTATTATGAATAGGTTGTCCATAAGGAAATCTTGGACATTCGGGACATTGGGAAATGGCAGGATTTCAGGCACTTTTCTGTCTTCAGAGTTTCCTGTTGACTGGCTTAGGTTTTCTCCTGCATAGTCTGCCAGATGATAAATAGTGTGGAGTTTCATAGTTTCATTGGTAGGGTCAGAAGGGACCTGAGAAGATCATCTAGTCCGACCCCCTCCCATGGCAGGAAAGAGTACTGGGGTCAAACGAACCTGGCCAGATGTTCGTCCAGCCTTTTTTTAAAGACCCCCAGGATGGCAGCCAGCACCACTTCTTTTGGAAGTTGGTTCCAGGTCCTAGCCTCCCTGACAGTGAAATAGCGCCTCCTAACGTCTAGCCTGAAACTACCCTCCGCTAGCTTGTGTCCGTTTTTTCTTGTAACTCCCAGGAGTGCTCGGGGGAACAGGGACTCTCCCAATGCCTGCTGGTCCCCCTTGGCCAGTTTGAAGACTGCCACTAAATCCCCTCTCAGCCTTCTCTTTTGGAGGCTGAACAGGTTCAGGTCCCTCAGCTTCTCCTCGTAGGGCCTGCCCTGCTGACCCCTGATCATGTGGGTGGCCCTCCTTTGGACCCTCTCCATATTGGCCACATCCCTCCTGAAGTGCGGTGCCCAGAACTGGACGCAGTACTCCAGCTGCGGCCTGACCAGTGTCGCATAGAGGGGGAGGATCACCTCCTTGGACCTGCTTGAGATGCATCTGTGGATGCAC
>NW_005843102.1:27256-36156 GCF_000455745.1 Alligator sinensis | reverse complement strand
GGATTTAAATACATCTAGTCCCTCCAGAAGTTCCCTGATTAGGTCCTCATTAACCCACCCACAGGGCCCGCAGGGGTGCCAGTGGAGGAGATATCCGGGTCCCTCCTCAGAAATACGGAGGCAAAGAAATTGTTGAATGTGTCAGCTTTACCATCAGGTGAGATGACCAGATTTCCTAGTGTGTCCTGCAGAGGCCCCACGTTACCTGGCACCTTCTTTTGCCCCCCTATGTATTTGAAAAAGGACTTCTTGTTGTCCTTGATCTGGATCGCTAGTCCCAGCTCCACTTCTGCCTTGGTCTTCCTGACCGCCACCCTACATTCCCGAACTACTGAGGTATAGCCCTCTCTTGTGATGGCCCCTCCCTTCCAAGGGGTGGAAGCCTCCTTTTTTGTTTGGAGACGTTCCCGGATGCTTTTGGTGAGCCATGGGGGCCTTTGTGCCCTCTTGCCCCCTTTGACTCATGTAGGGATTACTTCCCTTTGAGCTTGGAGGATCGTCTCCTTAAGGAACAACCACTCCTCCTGGACACTCAACTCCCTGCTGCTCTGGGACCTCAGTGCTTCCCCCACTAGTTTTCTCACCTCGTTAAAGTCTGCCCTCCTGAAGACAAGGGCTGCTGCCTTGCTGAAGGCTTTCACCACCTTGGACAAGTATGGGAGTAGAATTCAGAAAGACCTTGATAGCTTGGAGAGTTGGGACAGAGACAATAGGATGAAGTTCAGTGTAGAATGACAGTCATATAATCATAGAAAAATAGGCCACCTCCATGGTTAGGAAGCATCCAAGTGAGGGTTTTCATGGAATCATAGTACCACAGGGATCTCTAGGGTCCAGTCCATTTCATGAATACAGGGGTCACATCCACATGAGCATGGACGTTTGGTTCCCCAGAGACAACTAGCAGATGGACATCTTGTGCCACTGCTAGTTGTCTCTGGGGAACACTTGTGCCACATGCCCTCTGGTGCACAGCAGGTTACTCCAGGTGGGGTAGTAAAGGCTGGGGCCAGAACTGGGCTGGCCCCAGCAGCCTTATTTGGGGTCCTGGGGGCCTCCTAGGGCTGCAGCAGTGGTAATGCTGCCTCTTGGAGCCTGGCTGGCAGCCGGAGTGAGCTCTGGCTGGCAGCCGGAGTGAGCTCTGGCTGACCAGGCTCCAGTTCTGAGCAGTGTGTGTCGCTCTCCTTTTCTTTTTGTTTTTTACTCTTGGATATCCAGGGGTCAAAATACCCCCTGGGCTGTTCCCTTGGAGTGCAGAGAACAGCCGAATGTGTGGTTCGTGCCACATACTGCATGGCTGCACTCGTCTAGATGCAGCCAGGAATGCTATTCCTAAGTCATCCATATCACCTGGGTAGGCTATTCCACTGTCTTACTGTTTTAATGGTGAGGAAGATCTTCCTGATATCTAATCTAAGTATATGCTGTTGCAATTTAAAGCCATTGGTTTGCATCCTGCCTTTTGCACTGAGGAAAAGCTGCTGTTCTCTCTCTTCTTTATGACAGCCTTTCAGATACTTGAACATCTCCTTCATCATCTTTTCTCCAAGTTGAACATGCCTAATTCTCTCAACCTTCCCTGGGTGGCTTGCCTTCCAAGCCTTTTATCATTTTTGTTGCCTGCCTTTGACCCTTTCTAAATTCTCCACAGTGTTCTTAAAACTTAGGACTGCACACAGTATTTTAATAAGGTCTAATTAGCACCAAGTAGAGTGGTTCTATCAGCTGCCATGTTTTACACCTCATACTCCCATTGACGTAGCCCAAAATTGCTTTTGCTTTTTGCTGTGACTAGGGACTTACCTAAATCATGGTTTCTCAGATTTCACAGAAACCATGAAAAACAACATCTGCAATTGGCACAATAGCCAGAAAATCCAGCATTTTCCATGATTTCCTGCAAAATCAGCCAAAAAAAAAAAAAGGTAGTGATGTAGACTAGGTGAAGGTACCCTCTGCCAACCAGTGGCAAGGGGTGTGGCTACCAGGGCCTCTCTGTTAATCAGCAGTGTGGGGTGAGGCCACTGTGAAATGTTTATGAAATTAGCGCTGCATGCCATGAACAGGCAGCAAAAAACCTTTTGTCTCACCATGACTTAAGTAGGTTCCTAGTTATGACTGCTTCACACTGGTGACCCAGGTTAAATATGTGATTCACCAAAGGCCGCAGATCCTCCTCAGCAGTGCTACTGCCCAGCCAGTTCTTTCCCATTCTGCATTTTGCTTTGATTATTCTTCTTTAGATATAACATGTATTCTATGTTTGTCTTTATAATTCTCCTTCAAATACCTGAAAGATGGTTATAAGGAGGATGGAGATGTAACCCGGGCGGTACTCCAAGAGGTACCCCCCCTCCAATTGAAGGGATCAAAGCAGGTGCACAAGCGCTGTGGGAGGTGTAGGGACTCTCCTCCCCCTATAGAGCAGAGCCAGACCACCACTGGGGACTTAACCATATACCTTTTAATGAGGGAACAGTACTGGGAACATAACAGGCATAATCAGGGGGTATAGTGGACACTACAATGCCCCAAGGGGTAGGATTCAACAAGGGTTAGACACTTGCAATCAGTGACAAAAGACAGGGTCAACAAAATATAAAACACAAACAGCAAAGCAAACAATACTGGTTGGGGAAATATAAAAAGGCACAAAATACAAAATGTCAAAGGACAAAGAAATATAGGGCCTAGGTACCTGGAAAGGGAAAAAACACAATGGCCTCTTTCCACTGCAAGAAGAATTTCTTCTTGTTAGTTCACTCACCTCAAGTCACCAAAGCTGAGACTTGAACTTGGATCTCCCATGTGGTAGGCATAAATGCTGCCACATAGCCACCAGTACTGGTCCTGCTCCAAGCTGCTAGGGGTCTTGACCTTCCTGGAGCCCCAGCCTCACATCAAGCTGCCTGGTCTCTGATTGGAGAAGCTGGAAGCCAAGCTGGGAACCTCTCAGGTCACTGCTCAGATCCTTGCTGAAGTGGGAAGTCTCTCCTGCTGGCTACAGCCTCTTGTAGAGGATCCTGGAGCCCAGCGGAAGCTTCTCCTGCCAGCCACATGCCGTGCTGCTGAGGATCCAACTGCTGCCTGCAGGTCCTGCTCCTTCAGGCTCTTCTGGGGCAACTGCTTCCACCCGCACTAGTTCAGCTCTTTGAAGCTTCTTCCTCATGGTCCCTTACTGGTCTCTCCCTGAGTCAGCCCTGCTGCCCCTTTTATCCCCCTCCAGGTGACCCAAGGAGCCAATCAGGGGACATGAGGGGTGAGTCTCTGGGGCCTGATTGGTGAGGAAAGGGAATCCCAAGTCCTCTAATCATCTTTTGCCCTTTCAAAACCCCTGGGCTAGGTCACTGCCAGCTGGCTGGTCACAGAGATATACTATTTTCTGTGGCTGCAGGGGCATAACTAGGAGCAATGATCTCAAATGGAGCAAGGGAAATTTAGGTTGGACATTAGGAAAAACTTTCTCATTGTTAAAGGTGTTCAAGCATTGGAACAAGCTACCCAGAGAGGTTGTGGAATCTCCTTCCTTGGAAATTTTTAAGAGCAGATTAGACATTTGATTAGGGTAGTTTAGATAAAGATGATCCTACCTTGAGCAAGAGGTTGGACCAGATTAACCTCCTAAGGTCCCTTTCAGGCCTACCATTCTGCCATTACATGATTGTATGCTGAACTTTATCCTCTTGCTCTACCCAGCTCTCCGATCTACCAAAATCTTTCTGAAGTCTATTTCTACACTGAACAGTATTTATTGTGCTTCCCAGTTTCATGTAACCTGTAAACCAGATTAGAAACCTCTCTTTTGGCATTGAAAAAATTAATGAATGTGTTACACAGCACTGGATCCAGGACAGACCACTGTGGAACCCCCACTCAAAATCTTTGCTTTGTTTGTCATTACACTTTGCTTGCAGTTACCTATCATATAATAATTTTATCTAGCCCACATTTCTTCAGCTTGTTTATGAGAACATCATGTGGTACTTTATTAAAAGACTTATTGAAGTGCAAGTACATTATGTCCACTTCATTTCCTTTATCCACCCAACTAGTTACTACATGAAAGAAGGAGTTCAAATCAGTTTGGCATGATTTATTCTTAACAAGTCCCTACTGACTGCTAGTGATCAGCCTTTCCAGATGTTTAAAAATTGTATTCTTTATACTTTGCTCCAACAACTTTTCAAATATTGAAGTTAGGCAAACAATCTGTGCTTCCTCGGGTCCTCTTTTTTACCTTTTTTAAAGATGGGCGGTATATAGACACTTTTCCCTCATTTGGAATGTCATACATTTTCCACAACTTTGTAAATATTTTTACCAAGGACTCTGAGGTCCCTCTTGCCAATTCCTTCAGCATACCGGGATGGATTTCATTAGAACCTGCTGACTTGTTGACTTAATTCATTCCAGCTGCTCAAAAGCTCTCTGATTGATGCTCTTTTCAGTTATCATGATGCTTAGCCTTTCCCCTTCTTTGGCTATTTAATTTTTTTTCTGAATTGTTGCAAATTTTATTTTATGATTTTTTTTTTTGTGAAGACAAAGGCAGACTTGTTGAGCAGCTCTGCTTTCTTTGCATCCTCTGTTAATAGCTTACCCTGGCTATTTAGCAGTGGAACCACAGACTCTTTTGTCATTTTTTCCTGTTTGGTGTATTTATAGAACCCTTTCTTATTGTCTATAACATCAGAGGTTTGGTTTGGTTGTTTTTTGTTTGGCTGGTTTTTATTTGTGGATCTAAATTTTGGACTGTGTGCCTGAAGTGGCAGCTGGGCACCCTGAATCCTTTTGTGAATCTTACCCCAGGGCTTCTCATTCTCGACTGAGGATTCCACTAGGCATCAGGGGATCCAAGGTACTACTATGCTAAGTTCATGCTCCTTTTGTGGGTGTAGCCCCCAGGCTTTTGGGTACTCAGGGTATAAATTAGTAATAGTCTTATCTAAAAATGCCAGACAGAGTAGTATAATACTGATTGCTATTTGGGTTTGTGCAGTTCCCAGCCTTAATCTGTTTTTCTTTTTTAACATCAGTGGAAAATAGAAGCTCTTTAGAGGAGGTGGCACTATTGATTTACCACATATAGTTGATGCTATCCCAAGCTTTGGTATGATAGCAGAGACTTCTCAGGAATGAGTAACTGCTCCATTTGTCTCTTTGAGACAGCATACTCCTAGCATGTTACATGGAGAGCCAAAATAGGTGCTTCTCTATTGGAATGACATGGCTAAGAAACAAAACTTAAGTCACTCAAATGGAGAGAAACAGCACAAATGGATGTCTTCTCAGCCAGCAAGCTCAGGAAGCAACAGAAGGCACACTTCTATGGAGATTCAAAAACAGAACAGGAATATCAGAATTAATTTGCTTCAGGGTTTGTCCAGTTATGAAAGCAGGACTTTTAACACAGAATGAATCCACTAGATGCCACCAGTAAATGGTCAAAATTAGACTTTTGTTGTCTGTTCTTTCTTTTTTAAAACTGTATTTTTTGCCTTTAAAAATCTGTGCAAATAACAGGAAGGCGAAGATTTGCCTCTTTTAGAGGGCCAGAAACTTGTGGGAGCTTCTTCACCCACACCTGCAGGGGCACAATGTAGAATCTTTCACAATGAGTTCTTTTCTAAAATGTTTTCTAATGTGTTAGCAAAGATACTTGAAGCATCTGATTATAAAACTTTTCCCTGTCAATCATAATTCATTTTTTTGGATACTTCCTTTTATTTCTTTATAAATTTGTAACCATAATAGTTTTTTATTTTCCATATAATGTCCCTGCTGCTGGGATGTGATAACATCCATATTTTCAATCTGCTACCTCTTATAAAGATCACCAGCAAAAGACTCAATCCTATTTTGATTTTACTTTCCCTTTAAGAAAAGCAGTTTTTGAGAAATTGGACTGGAACACAGGAGATAAACTGCTCATCTTTGGACAAAGCAGTACTAACTCTTGGCTACTTTCAAAGTTGTCAAGCAGAGCAGAGATGACCCAGTGGCTCTCTGACATTCCTCAATGAAGGAATTGAAGGGTATGCTCTGAAAAAAATGCCTGATAAAGAGCCAAAGCGGGTTCTGCTCTCCAAGGGGTTGTCTGTCCTGCCCCCCACCACTCGTTGCTGGGTCTGTGCAGTGTGCACTTAAACAGATGGCTCAGGAAATATTGGAGCTCTCCAGTATTCTCTGCACCAAGTGGCACATGCTCACCAGTCTGTTTGGTTTTTTTAGGTCTATAGGCCTTCAGGAGATGTGATCCTAGCTATGATCCCAGCTTATTTGGGCAAGTTCTTTTGATGCCATAGAATAATACAGCCTACACTAGTACTGTACATTTTCTGTAGGGAGATCCCCGCAGTCCTCTTACTCATGGATACAAAAGTTATAGTCAGGCATTGCTGTTCAAATGCAGAGTCAAGTTCTGAAATGAGAGGAAAGACCAAATGTAGGTGTCAGCACTATGATACTGTCTCTAATTACATGTTATTTTCCCCACACCCCTCACCTCCTTCCCCATTTATTGCATGGGCTGAACAGCCTTGGTTGGGGGGCGGGGGGCAGTTATGCCATCTTCTTTGTCAGAGTTAACCCTTGGACAGCAAAGGTTAGTTTTAGAGACATATTGGAACATTATTGCCCCATTTTATTGGTGGTTTGATGAGACATAGCAAAGTTAAGGTGACATACCTCTGCTGATTTCAAGTGCCTCTGGAATCAAGGCCCAATTGAAAACAAGCAAGGTGGGTAGGAGAGAGAAAAACAAAGCAGCTAATTCAGGGATTGGGATAAGAATTCATATCTTGGTTTAGACCATACTTAACACAATCCAATCTGTAGATGATTTCAAGAAAATAAGGAAACCATCCAGGAGCTGGGTACCAACTAGCAGCATTGAATTAAAGCAGCCTTCACAGTCTGTATGCTGTGCAGTGACTTAGATTCATATAAAATTAGGGTTGGAAGGGACCTCAGCAGGCCATCTAGTCCAACCCCATGTTCAAAGCAGAACCATCTCCAATTAGATCATCCTAGCCAAGGTTTTGTCTAGCTAGGTCTTAAAAACCTCCAAGGATGGAGCTTCCACCACCTCTCTGGGTAACCTGTTCCAATGTTTAATTACCCTCCCAGAGAGAAAGTTTTTCCTAGTACAGTATAACTTCATAAATCCATTTTTAAACATTCTGGAATTTTTAAAAATCCAGCATTTTAAAAAAATATACTACATCAGGGAGTAGCAGTGAGCAGTCCCAGAGCAGTGGTCGCATGTGGAGTGTGTCATGGGGTGGTGGATGGCAGTGGCAGCTGCTGCATGCAAGCTTCCCCCTCTGCGTCCGGGGGAGGGGGGTAGCAGTGGGTGGTCACGGGGGTGGGGGGAGGAAGCAAGTAGATCCTGGAGCAGTGCCTGCATGCTGTTTCAAAAATCCAGAATTTTCACATTTCCAGCAGGTGCTAGGTCCCAAGGATTTATGAGGTTATACTGTATCTAACCTTAACTTCTCTTGCTACAATTTGAGACCATTGCTCCTTGTTCTGTCATCTGCCACCACTGAGAACAGTCTACCTATCTCCATCCTCTTTGCAGCCATCCTTCAGGTAGTTGAAGGCTGCTATCAAATGCCTTAGTCTTCTCCAGACTAAATAAGCCCAGTTCCCTCATCCCCTCCTCAGAAATCATGTGCCCCAAGCCCCTTAACCATTTTTACTGCCCTTTGCTGGACTCTCTCCAATTTGTCCACATCCTTTCTTTAGTGGGGGGACCAAAACTGGACACGGTACTCCAGCTTTGGCCTCACCAGTGCTGAATAGAGGGGAATAATCACTTCCTTCAATCTGCTGGCAATGCTTCTACTAATGCAATCCAGTATGTCATTAGCCTTCTTTCCAGCAAGGGCACACTGTTGGCTCATATTCAGCTTATTGTCCACTGTAGCCCCTAGGTCCTTTTTTACAGAGTTCCTGCTTAGCCAGTTCCTCCCCACTCTGTACATGGGATTGTTCTGTTCTAAGTGCAGGACTTTGCTCTTGTCCTTACTGAATCTCATGGCCACATCCAGATGAGCATGGGTGCTTAGTTCCCCAGAGACAAGTGGCGGCAGCATACCTTGTGCCACTACTACTTGTCCTTGGGGAATGCCTGTGCCATGCATGCTTTGGCGCACAGCAAGTTACCCCAGGTCGGGTAGGGGAGCACAGTGCTGGTCCCAACAGCCTTACCTGGGGTCCTGTGGGCCTCAGGAGGCTGCAGCAGTGGCAATTCTGCTGCACAGAGCCTGGCCAGCAGCCAAAGCATGGCTTTGGGTGGCCTAGCTCTGCTTTTGAGTGGTGCGTGTTGCCTGTGTATGGGCTGGTCCACCTTTTTTTTCTTGCAGGTTTTTTTGACCCCCGGATATCCACGGGTCAAAAAAAAACCACGGGGAAAAAAGAAAGCAAAGCAGTGTTTGCATGAGCAGTGTGCGCTTGTAGTGTGGAAAACATCTAAATGTGCGGTATGTGGCACCACAGACATGTTTGTGGTGCAACATACTGCAAGGCCATGCTTGTCTGGATGTGGCCCATGACTTTTCTTTTGGTCCAATCCTCCAATTTGTTGAGGTCTCTCTGAATCCTAGCCTTACCTTCCAGCCTATCTACTCCTCCCCTTAGCTTGATGTAATCAGCAAACTTGCTGAGGGTGCACTCCATCCCATCTTCCAGGTCATTGATGAAGATATTGAACAAAACCAGCCCCAGGACTAACGCCTGGGGCACTCCTCTTGATACTGGATGACAACTAGACATTGAGCCATAGACTACTACCCTCTGAGCCTGATGATACTACTTATAGTTTCATAGTAGTTAGGGTCAGGAGGGACCTGAACAGATCATCTAGCCTGACCCCCTGCCACAGGCAGGGATGAATG
>NW_005843102.1:24701-25960 GCF_000455745.1 Alligator sinensis | reverse complement strand
CCCAAGATTGTCCCTACCTCTGGTAGGTGGGATATCCCGGTCCCTGTTCAAGAAAACAGAGGCAAAGAAACTGTTAAAAATATCAGCTTTCTCATCTGGCGTAGCCACAAGGTTACCATTTGCGTCTTGCAGGGGCCCTACATTGCCTGGTGCCCTCTTCTTGTTCCCAATGTACTTGGAAAAAAAAAATTGTTTTTCTTAATCCTGGACACTAGCCTGAGTTCCGTCTCTGCCTTGGCCTTCCTAATAGCCCTCCTACACTCACGGGCCGAGGAGGAGTACTTCTCTTTGGTGATAGCTCGTCCCTTCCACTGGTTGTACGCCCCCCTGTATGCCCTTGCTGGGCCAAAGGGATTTCTGAGCACTCTTACCCCCCTTGCTTCTCTCAGGGACTGTTATCCTTTGGGCCTGGAGGATCGCCCCCTTAAGGTACAACCATCCCTCATGGACTCCCATCTCCTCTACCTTCTGGGCCCTCAGTGCCTCCCCCACTAATCTCCTAAACTCATTGAAGTTGGCCCTTCTGAAGTCGAGGGCTTTAACCTTGGTGTGAGCCCTAGACGCCCTGCGTTGGATAGTGAAATCCAGCAGGTGATGATCACTCTTGCCCAGGTGGTCAAGGACCTGCAGTCCCCTCACCAGGTCATCCCCCGTGGCCAGGACCAGGTCCAGGAAGGCGTTACCCCTAGTGGGGCTGTGCACTTCCTGGATAAGGTGAAGATCCTGTAATACAGCCAGGAACCTACTCAAGCAGTCAGACCTGGCTGTCTGCTCCTCCCAGAAAATGTCTGGGTAGTTTAGGTCACCTAGTTTTCTATCTACCATACTAGTTTTCTATCTACCTTACAGTCCATTCATCTATCCCATACTTCCTTAGCTTGCCTGCGAGAATGTTGTATGAAACTGTATCAAAAGCCTAGCCTAAGTCAAGGTATATCATGTCCACTTATGTCCCCACAACCACAGGGCCAGTCATCTCATCACAGAAGGCAATCAGGTTGGTCAGGCATGACTTGACCTTGGTGAATCCATGCTGACTGCTCCTAATCACTGTCAAGTCAGTACTGTCTAGGGCCATGTGGCTCAGTGGCCTTGTGCCCATCTGGACTGAACTGTGGGTCAAGCATACACTTGCCTTAGACTCGCTATGGAATGACCCCCTTCTTGCTTGCCATGTCTTGATGTTTAGATGATATTTTGAATCGGGAGGTATTGGCTTTACTGCAGCAACCCAAGGGAGTGTCCGGATAAGGACTTCT
>NW_005843102.1:9115-24691 GCF_000455745.1 Alligator sinensis | reverse complement strand
CCCTACACCCCATCCAAGCACCATCCAGATGTTACAGCACCAATTATGCCCTGAGATCTTGATGGGTGTCTCTTTTCTTTTTTATTTATTTTATAGGCTAGAGATAATCTCAGACCTGTTTCTCTTTGGTTTCTACTGACCTCTAGGACCTAATAGTTTCCCTGACAGAAGGTTAACAAGAATTAAAATTAAGAAGAATCCCAGAGTTTTATTTCAGTCACAGGTAAGTCTCTTCAGGCTTTTCAGGATGCACTAACTTCTATCGTAATTCATCCACCATGGCGCTCTCTTGCCAATGGATGGAGGAGCCTCTCCCTTTTGTGTAAGTCATGTCCTTATTAAATGAAAATGTCACAACCCAGTGATTTTGGTGCCTCGGCACGATGGAATTTTCCCGCCACATGAGAGCCTCTTGCACAGCAAAGGTTTTTGTTGCAACAGAAAAACCTCGGTGCAAGAGAGTTCCCGCCATTTGAATGCAAATTTGTGTCCCGCTATTGGCCAGTTCTAAATTATTCCTGCGTGGCGGCTAGTAATTGGCTTGCTAGCCGTTTAAAATTTCGTGCGACTTCCGCCCAAGTCAGAGAACTTTGAGCACGCTGCAGAGTGCCTCTAAAGAGATTTGACTTGCGGCTAGCTGATCGATAGACTGATCACCTATTGATTCTTCTCCCCGTCGCCGAGCGCAATCCTTCGACGTACCCTTTCCCTGCCGGCTTAATTTGTGGACGGATTCGCTGGCCTGAGCCTTGCCAGCTGGAGCAACTCTCGGAGTTGTTTAAGCGACCGAACCACCTGCGTCGCGGCTACAAGCGGCGTAAGTAAAGCTCTTTGCAACCAATACGCGTTGTCTGCCTCTCCATTCACCAGCCCGCCCAGCAACCGAGTAATTTCTAAATCACCTCGAGTCGGCTCTGGCCGTCCGAGACAGAAAAGAAGGCCAACAAAAGAAGAACGACCCCGCCTGGGTTTTTTTTATTCTCTTCAAGCTGTCCTACTGAAGGACTTCAGGGCTTAACTAGCTACTTCCCCAGCTGTGTTATAACTGCCCAGGTACTCAGATCACATGTCCCGCCTGGGTCTCTATCCCTTTTCTTGGCAGTGGCTGATTTTGTTTCTTTTTATATTATTTGGGTTTTTTCTGAGTCAGAGCCCAGCCTTGTAAGCTATCTTCCTGTTGACCATTTCCTGTATTCAATCAGGCACCATAAAATAATAATAAAAATTCAACTAAATCTCAAGGGTGCTTGTCCATGTAATCGGCATTTACCCGCTAAAATTGTTCCTGGTTTAATTTTTCTTTCTTAGTTTAAGATGGCTAACTAACTAATGTGGATGTGATTTACCATGAAGGGTTTGTTATGCTATGACTAGTAAAAAGCACTAGAGGGCATATCAGGCCAATTTTACCCTCATTCTCTTTCAGTCCTACCTTACTGCCAGACAGCACTTTAGGACAAGAAGCGCCCAGGCGCAGCACTTCTGCTGCTCTATTTTCCTGGGTGCAAGTTGCACAGGGCGCTCATGGGACTGAGGTGAAAAATCTTTCCATGCAAAGCTAACCCCAAGTGTACACCAGTATGGGGCGCTCAGGCACTTTTTTTTTGGTGCCAAACCTTTCCATGCAAAGTCCTGCAGGGCACCCCAATTGTACACAAGCATCTCCCAAGGCTGGGTGAAGGTGGGGGTGAACACCCTTTGAGTGGCACACTTTTTCCATGGGGCGCTGGGTGTGGGGTACCCTGTGGGCTACCCCCAAGTGTGCTCAAAGCATTGACTCTCCCCTGGATCTGGGGTCCCAAAGGGCATCACCCCCTACCCTAGCCTGGTGCCCCTTGCTTTCCCTGGTTGGAAGTTGAATGGGGCACTCAGGAACATTTTTTTGGCGCCAAACCTTTCTGTGCAAAGCCCCGCATGTTTTGGTATGAAATTTTTGTGCAGTTACCAGGCCAGTGCCAGACTGTGTTTTTTTTTAACACCAGAATGAGGCAGGTGATGGGGGCGGGGGGGAGGGGGTATCTTGAGTGCCAATAAATTCGCGAAGCAGGGACTGACTGGGGTGTGTACACTGTAGACTTTTGAGGTGGATGAGAGATGGCAACACACCAGAGGCACAAGGAATCAGTCCTGTGGGATGCTTGCTCCTGGGTGGCACAGCACCTTTTCCATAAGAGTGCAGCCTGCTGCTTGCTGCTAATGTTGGGTGCAGTATTGCCTTTCAATGCAGGATGAGGCAGCTTTTTGTGACACTTGAAAGAGGACACCTCAACCTATTCCACAATCAAATGGGATGTTTACGCATAGGTAAGTGAGAACAAACACTTGGTTGTGCCCTGAGGAAGGGCGGCTTGTATTGTTTACTTTATATTATATATAAATGGGGTTTAATTGCTGTGAATGAAGTTGCTAGGTATCTGACACCATCCTGTAGTAGCGAGGCAAGTTTCAATGTGGCAGGGGGGACAACTCCTCACTACCCTTCCTTGCCCATCAGCTGCCTTTTTCCACCTCCCCCTGCTCCCCAGTTGCCTACAGGAGGGCTACCCCCATTTCAGGGCTGGAATGACTACGTGGTTGTTTTACAATACAAATTCTTATGCTCTTAACTTCTCCCTCCCTCCTATTTCTAGTTCCCAAATGCTATTGTAATCTCCCGTGCCTTTCCCCTGAATGTCGCGCGTGCGGGTTCTTCTCAAACCTCACCATGGCTCCTTGGGCTGCACAGCCTGGTTATTGGGGTGACTTCGGGTCGGTTCCCCAGGGATCTCACCTGCCACGTCATTGATGATGGTTATGTTTGTATTGGGAGGACAATGTTTGGTCCTGCCTCCCCTGGTGCCTTCCCTTGGTCGTTCCCATTGTTCCTTCTTCTTGGGGCTCCACTTCCCCTACACCCCACCTACTGCCAACCATGATGTTGTCACCTGTGTCTTCAAAGTTGATGTTCTGAACCTTCTTGGCGCTCGGTCTCTCGGGGTCTTTGGCCACAGGCTAACGGTGATGCTTCTGTGCTGAGCGTCTCCTACTTTTCCCTGTCTACACAGCATCTGGCCTCGGCAGCGTTCCATCCCCCACCATGTAGACTCTTCCCCGGGTTTGGTACCCGCCATCCATCAGCTGTGTCCAGATCCTGGCCCTGCTGGGTCCAGCTGTACTCCAGTCATCGCTGCCACTTTCCTCAGTTCATGCTGACCCTGTAAGTAGATCCTTGGGTCCTCTCTGGCCCTGCGTCCTTGCCATGACCCCTTTCTGGGGTACCCACCAGGTCCCCTCACTGGGACCACTCAAGTGCTTTGGCCCCTCCGGGCTGGTTGAGGACTCCACTTCTGGTTCCCTGGGCTTCTCTTCTGCTGGGTCTTTTATCCCAGCACCGGGCATCCAGCCGACCAATTGACCCCGGCATGCTCTTATAAAGTGTGCCCAGGTAGACGCAGGAGCTGCTCCTGGCCTCTCCTGATTCCGCCGCTTTTTTTCCTTTTGACCTTTTCCCACGGTGGCTCTGGCCATCGCAGTTTCACTTTTGCCACGATCAGCTCCTGGCACGGCATCCCGCCACCTCCTCATCTCTTCAGGTAAGTCTTTTCCACAACTATGCTTTATATTATGCTACTACCATCAGGCACAGCAGGCAGAATAGAAGAACACAAGCCTGGGAAAATCGCCCCACTTCCATCTCCAGAAAAAATGATGACAATGTCACTGCCAGGTGCCTATTTGATACTCTTAATATCCTTTTAGACTCCAAAAAAAGCCTATGGGAGTTAACCATTAGCCTCTCTCTGCCTTGCTGTAGATAAGTCCTCATATTATGTGAATACATGAGTAACTAAGCTTGCATTTTAAAAAATCCCTTCATAATTTAAAATTAGTATTTCTGTTTCATATATGAATATGCTAGTATTTACCAATGAATATCTTTTTTGTCCCTTTTTTTGCCCTGCTTCCAGCCTTCCCACCTTCCTACTGCTCCTTCTGCTGATGCTACATACCCCAGTCTGCAGTGCACTGTGCAAGATTTAAAAATGCTAAAAGCTTACAAATCGTCAAGCTATTCCAAGCAGCTACTTACTGAAATATGACACCAAAAGTCCCTCCTCTTGCCTCAGAAGTACTCCTTTTGGGGGGGGGGGGGAGGGTTGCCATCTTGAAACTGGGGGAAAAAAAAAGTCATATACTAAAAAAATCAAATTTCTACTATAACTTATTTCAATTTTATTTAAAAAATATTTTTGTCCTGATTTATGTGCGCTAGCATAGTGTTTCTAGAGGCAATTGCATAATAGCTCCAAATACACTCTCACTCTTGTATCCTGGGTGTTAAGGGGTAAGGAGGTGTATGTGGGGGTTGTGTGATTGGGGAGTGGGTGTGAGGGTGTGGGGGTGTGTATGTGGGATGTGGGTATGGTGAGTCAGGAGTGTGGGGAGGGGGAGGGGGTGGGTATGGAGGGGTGCGGTTGTGGGGTATGTGGTTGGGGTGTAAGTGTGTGGGAAGATGTAGGTGTGGGTATGGTAGGGAGGAAAGGGTGGGAGTATGTGTGGGGGCTATGGGAGGGTGTGGGTGTGTGTTGGGGGTATGGTGGGAGGTGGAGGCCAGCCCTGCCTGTTGCATCCTGGCTGCAAGGCGGGGACCCATACAGCACATCACAGGGCCGGCCCAGCCCGGCACAACACGGTTCCAGCTGCAAGGCCTGGGACCACACAGTGCAGCACAGAGCCAGCCCAGCCTGGTCCAGCCCCTCTGTTCCCCTGGCATTGCTGTTGGGAACTACACACCACAGCTGGGATAAGCTGGGCCAGTATGGCTCCTACACCATTATGCAGTCCTGGCCATACAGCTGGAACTATGTGCTGCTGGAGCCAGTCCAGCCCAGCCCAACCCGGTCCCCGCAGTTCCTGGCTGGCTCCTGCTGCATCCTGTGGTCCCAGCCACGCAGCTGGGAACCACGTACTGTTGGGCTGAGCTGGGACAGACGAGGCTAGCTCTGGCTGCACGTGGTTCCTGGCTGCATGGCTGGGACCTGCAGGGCATGTTGTGGTGCTAGCCTGGCTGGCCCAGTAGCACGTTAGAGTACCAGGAGCCGCAGGAAGTCCTGCGCCATCAGGCTGGGCTGGCTCTGTGCCTCCACCTGGTGATCCTGACGCTTTAGCCAGGTCCAGCACATGGAGGCATGGAGCCAGAACAGACTGGGGAAATTACTGGTGGTCTCCCTTCCGCCCTGCTCCCCTGTTCTTGCCTGAGTGTCCACTGTCGGACAGAAGGACGGCTGAGGAACCCACAGGGGCCCAGGCCAGAAGCCTCTGCTAGGCAGCAGCTTCCAGTTGGGGGGCTGGGAGTGGGGCAGGGCCCGGCCAGGTGGGCCTTGCTGCTGCCGCCACTGGGTGCTGCCACTACTGGGTCCTGCTGCTGGCTTCTCCTGCCACTGGCACCTCATAAGCCTTTAAACAGGCAGCCACTGGCAGGTAGTAATTTTCAAAATTTTACAGGGGCCCCGCGGATCAGATAGAATGTCCTGGTGGGCCAGATCTGGCCTAGAGATTGTATTTTGCCCACCCCTGGTCTGGAGAGAATGGCAGAGATGTAGAATATGCAAAACCATGATGCAGGGGGAGCAAAACGAAACTCCCTGCTGTCTGAACTGCAGAGGCTCACAAACTTGCTGCTGATCCTAGCACTTGCTTTCTCTCATTTCACAGGGTGCCACACATTCATTGGCATGGGGTTCATGGACTAAATAGCATGAACAAAGGTGTTACTGTCTGCATTCAGTGTCACTAAAAATGCAAAATAAAAGAGAATTAATATTTTATTAAAACATTCAGCAATAATCCATGGCCCATGCTATTTTCCTGGTCTTTTTGTGATGACCTCACTCCTCATTGCTGACTGGTCAAGGAGGCGGTGGCCATGCCTCTCATTGCTGATTGGTCAAGAGGGACAGTAGTCCCACCCCTCATCAAAGGGATGTCATGTATTCTGGGATGTGTTAGTGGCCATCCTAACCATGTTGCTATGTGAAACTGATGAGACAACTCATTGTATTTAATACCATGCAACGGTGAAGAGACATGTATGTCAAGTACATCACAGGCTATCACCAGTACGGAGATACCTGACCAAGGCCACCTGCTAGAAGTGAGAGCCAGGGGATGGGCTGAACCCCCCTCCACATGCATACATACTATAGACCTAAAAAGACTGTTAATACTTTTGACTATTCCCCATCCCAGCAATTGTATACCCCATGTATTGTCTAACAATTGTGATGGGCTAGCTGGCAGTCACTTAGCCCAGGGGTTTTGAAGGGGTAAAAGATGATTGGAGGACTTGGGATTCCCTTTCCTCACCAATCTGGTAATGATTGGGCCCAGGAGTTTTGAACGGGTAAAAGATGATTGGAGGACTTGGGATTCCCTTTCCTCACCAATCAAGCCTCAGAGACTCACCCTCCATGTCCCCTGTTTGGTCCCTTGGCTCACCTGGAGGGGGGTAAAAGGGGCAGCGTGGCTGACTCAAGAGAGACCAGTGAGGGACCACAAGGAAGGAGATTCAAAGAGCTGGCAAGAGCTGGGCCAGCAGGGCAGGAACAGTTGCCCCAGAAGAGCCTGAAGGAGTTGGACCCTCAGCAGTGCGGCATGTGGCCGGCAGGAGAGGCTCCCCACTGAGCTCCAGGATTGCCTACGAAAGGCTGTGGCCAGCAGGAGAGGCTCCTCAGATCCAGCAAGGATCTGAGCAGCGATATGAGAGGTTCCCAGCTCTGCTTTCAGCTCTTCCAATAAGAGGCCAGGCAGCTCGACATGAGGCCGGGGCTCCAGGAAGGTCAAGACCCTAGCAGTTCGGAGCAATGCTGGCACTGGTGGCTGCATGGTAGAGTTTTAGAGTTTCTGCTTACTCTGTGGGAGATCTGAGTTCAAGTCCCAGGTGAGGTGAGTGAGCTAACAGGGAGAAATTTTCTTGCAGTGGAAAGGGGCCATTGTGTTTTCCCCCTTTCTCCCCCTCCAGGTACTTAGGCCCTATATTCCTTGTCATTTGACATTTTGTATTTTGTGCCTTTTATATTTCACCAACCAGTATTGTTTGTTCTGCTGTTTGTGTTTTACACTTTGGTTAACCCTGTCTTTTGTCAACTGGATGAATATGTCTATGATTGTAAGTGTCTAACCTTTGTTGAATCCTGCCCCCTTGGGGCATTGTAGTGTCCCCTATACCCCCTTGTTTATACTGCTTATGATCTCAGTATTATTCTCTCATTAAAAAGTATGTGGTTAAGTCCCTATTGGTGGTCTGGCTCTGCTCTATAGGGGGAGGAGAGTTCCTACACCTCGCACAGCGCTTGTGCACCTGCTTTGATCCCTTCAATTGGAGAGGGGGTACCTCTTGGAGTACCACCCGGGTTACACAATGTTTTACCACCTTGCAAATCTAATGAAGTTACCATAAGCAGGGTCTTTCTTACTCTTTTCCTATCATAGCGTGACATTGGGCCTTCTTAGCTCTTTTACCCCAGGCTAATGTAGGCTTCATGACTCACTGCATGTTCTAGATTGCATCAACCAACTACGTACCCATGTAGCTGCCATACATAGGGTCCTTTATTCTCTTCCAACTCTGGAAAGTCATGTAAATAACTATAATTTTAAAATAAAGTTTTTAGTGTTAAACTGCACATGTGACATTACCCCTGCTCTCACATGAGGGTCTTCTACAATATAAACTATTAAAATCAAGCTACATATATCACTTCCCATAGGCCTACATGTACTGGCCAGCTTTTCAAAAAAGCTCAGCATGAGGTAAAAATCTGGACACCTTATTTAGATGTCTATGTGGATGCAGAGCCAAGAAGATGGGTGATCTTCTGGATACTGAATGCAATGTCAGACACAGTGGGCACATCTACACATGCAATTAATATGACTGAATTTACTCCGGTGCAATTTGCGTTGGAGTAAATTAATCCAGGTGCAGCATCTGAACATGTGCCTGGGAATAGGAGAAAACTGAGCCTGGATGGAGCAGTGTAGGCCATGAATACTCCTGCTCTGCTCTGGACTCTGCTGGTTTGGGTGACCGGGCACAGTTAGTGCCCATGCCACCATCTACACATTTATTTAAACCCAGTTATTTACTCTGGTGTAGGATAGTACTTGTGTCTGATAGGACTATCCTCTGCCAGAGAAAATTAATCTACTGTGCCCTAATTGCAGCGCATGTGTAGATGGTGACATTACTGTGGAGTGAATTAGTTTACTCCACAGTAAAGCATACATGTAAACGCACCCAGATAAAATGAACAACAGCCCAAATGGCCTGTCTCAAGGTAAAACTAGCTCACTGTTCCAATTGTGATTATTAATGACTTGCAGTAGGTCAGGAATGATCTGTCTTTCACAGATTCTCAGGTAAGCACATCTGCCTTTAATAACAGAGAATAAGGGAGCTGACAATCATTATTATCCAGGCATCGTCTACTTTCACTGCAGAAAATATACCTTTCAAAAGAGAATTGAGTCTTCAGTGTCTCTTTTTAATAGATCTCTTTGGGCTTAATCCTAAACTACCATCTAGCTGTAATATAATGCCTTTTGAATGTTGTATCAAACCATTTCTAAAGTGGAAGTAAGTGGGTACACAAAGCCCTTACCATGAGAGAGAATGCTGGGCACACAGAGCCCATGACATGGAGGGAATGGTAGACATGCAGTCTTTGGCATGGCAGGCAGAGGAAGAAAGAAGGCACACAGCGCTCCTGTCATGAGGGAGACCGGAAATCATTTTAAGGGGGCTCTGAAATAGAACATGGATCAGGGTTGGAAGGTGCACAGAGTCCCAGGTGCATGCGGTGAGCTTGCTCAAAATAAGCTACAAAGTTTGTGGCCATGTCTACACATGCAAATAATCCAGGAGCAGTTTACACTAGAGTAAAGTACTCTAGAGTAAACTCTCTTGGGCATGCGTCTATACATGTAGGGACGTGGGAGAAGATTTGTTGCTCCTAGCAGCAGAGTGCGCCTTCTTCCCGTGGTCCTGCACCAG
Organism: Alligator sinensis; assembly: GCF_000455745.1. Taxonomy (NCBI): domain Eukaryota; kingdom Metazoa; phylum Chordata; order Crocodylia; family Alligatoridae; genus Alligator; species Alligator sinensis. Next base: position 15,657 of record NW_005843102.1, on the reverse strand, counting down.
GCCCCTGCAGCAGCCAGGGGGAGCTCTAAGCTGCTAGAGGCTGGTAGGGAGCAGCATGGGTCCAGGAGACAGCTGTCTCCTGATGGGGGCTGGGACATTATTCCCTGCCTCCATAAGCTGCCTGCTGCCAGGGAAGGCTTCACCATCAGAGCCTGGGTGAGGACAATGTCCTCCTGCCCTGGCAACAGGGAGTTCTCAGTCCCTGCTCCGCAGTTGTGGGAGCCAAGCTGGTAGATCCTTATCTCCCAGCTGAAGCCCCATAGTCACGAGGCCCGGGCTGGAAGATTCTTCTCTTTCAGTGCTGGGTTCATAGTCACAAGGTGCTGGGGCAGGAGGACTGTGGCGGAGCACCTTTGGGGTGCTTGCCACATGGCAGGGGCTGCAGTAGCCTTGGGCAGAGCTCAGCAGAGAAGGCAGCCAAGTGAAGACCCCCCAGATCTCATTCTAAGGGTGGAGGTGTGTGGCAGAGCACCTTTGGGGGTGTTCACCACCTGAGGGCTCTCACAGGCTCCAACGGGAGCCTGCTTTGGAGGCAGGGCAGGCAGTAACATCGCCTGGCTGCAAGGCTGCTAGTATCATCCTGGAGGTAAGAGAGGAGCTGTAGGGGATGGTCTGGAGGCTCCTGGTCCTGGGTATGTCTTGGGTATGCCCTGCCAGAAGTGGGTGGCCTGGTGGGGCTCCCAGTGGTGCGGGAGCCCCCAGGAAATGCCAGGCCAGTTACCCCAGTGAAAGGTGGGTAGGGGTGCCTTAACCCTAGCCCTCACCTTTGGGTGGGTCACGTAACACCAGAGGTAGTTGGGGCCAGACACGGCTACAACCACCTGAGCCCTGTGGGGTGCAAGACCCCGAGGAGGGAGAATTGGGGCCAGGCATGGCTGCGGCACCTGAGCCCACCGGGGAGGAAAGCCCTGTGGCCCCAAGTGAGGGGATGGTGTGGAGCCCCAAGTGAGGGGGCCAGAATATAGAAAGCACAATGACATGCTGCTCCAGGGGGGTAGTGAGAGTACCCATTAGATCCTGGAACACCAGTCGTGGTGTGAGCTATCCCAGCTCCCACAACTGGGTGGGTCACCCACTAGTAGGGTCCAGAAGGCAGACCCCAGAGAAAGAGTGGGGCTAGGATGGCAGAGGCCTGATATAGAGTATCCTCAACTGGTCAATGCTGGGGCCAGGACCAGAATGGTCAAAAGGGCCAGGGGCCCACCACAAGGAACGCCCAGAGCTGAGGGCCTGGGGTTCCGACTAGCCTTGGATGTGAGGCCAGGGCCTATATGGCCAAAGGTGCTGAGGGGACCATGCCCGACAGGGGAAATGGTTTCAGGGAGCTAGACAGCCTGAATGAAGGCAGGATCGGCTGCCAGAATAGAGGGATCTTAGAGGGGTCCTGATTGGAAGACTCTGGGGTCCAGTGTGGGGCTGGTGAGATCAACAGCTGGATGCCATCTGCGAGGCATGGGCTGTAGTGTAGGCAGATGCCATCTGTGAGGCATGGGCTGTGGTATAGGGAAGATATGGAGCTACAGATAGTGCCCCCTGGCATTGGGGCAAGAATGGGCAGCCTCCTACCTTAATTAACATCATAATTAATTAATAACAAGGCATGGCAGGTGAGTCAGGTGGGTGGCATGCCCAAAGGCAAGTGGGGAACCTAGCACTGTGTCTAGGTGGGGAGTCCCACTTCACCACAGGGACATTGTCCTCACCCTGGCTTCAGTGGCAGAGCCTGCCCCAGCAGCAGGCAGCTCCCAGGGGCAGGGAGCAGGCTTCCACTCCCTACTGCCCAGGTGACTGGGAGCAAATATGCTGCCAGTCAGGCATCTACATGTGCAGTACTGCACAGTGAGTCATCAAGAGTTAATTTGCTACTTGCATTTGCAGGTATTTATTTTCCATTAGAGCCAATTACTTTGCAGTAAGCATCTGCACCCTGTGATCTCTGTTAATATAAACCCCTTGGGCCAGCCTTTCCCAGACACTCCCAGAGTTAAGGGCTTAGAAGATTTAGCAGTTGTTCCAGTTTAGTTCAAATTGCACAAGACCATACTGTTAGAGTAGGGGCAGTGTCACATATTCAGTTTAACTGAGCAGGAAATCAGTGTCCTGAATTGGGTTGAAATCAAGACTTGTTAAACAACTCAACAATTGGATAAGTATGTAGGTGGGATGGGGAATGACCAGGTTCAAGTCCCTGCTTTGCCTAAGGATTTTTAGAGGCCAAAATGGAACTATTAAATTAATATTGGTGTCTATATTGTTTTTCACTTCTGAAGTAGGGTTGCTCTGTATCTCTTTTGTGAGCTAGGTGCCTGAATTCTGCCTAAGTTCTGTTTAGGCACCAAAAGTTGAATTGGATTTGGGCTTAGAACCTTTTCTGGTTGCAGCCCCTTGACCTCCAGGCAAGGTATTAAGTAGAGGTCAGTTACCAGAGAATGTAATGGATCTATAACCATCTATTTTCTAGATTTAAGAACATTTTATTGGTTGTAATTTTAATCATGAAAATTCTGTTATGAATCTCTGGTATTGTGTGGTTCTGTTTTCACCTATGGTGTTTGAAGTTTTCAGATAGATAGATAGATAGATAGAGGAACATTCTGGAAGGGTGTGGTAATCTGACACGAGCTCCACTAGCTAGCAAGCTGACCAAGGGTGTTAAAGATAAAGATCTGCCCTGTGAAGCCCTACAATCCAGCCTGTGGTTCTCAGACTGATCTTGCAAGCTGCAAGAAGCATGTGCCGGCCCTGGCCCTGCGCACTGCATGAGGCATGTGGAGCCAGTCTGGCACATACTGCATACAGTGTGCAGGGCTGGACCTCAGCTTCTGCACATGGCACAAGGGGTAGTTTTGGGGCATGCACTACATATGGTGCCTGCACGGACTGGCCCTGCACACTTGTTGTGGGGATGACCTGGAACTGGGGCCAGCCTGGCATGGGTACACATGCCCTGTGCTAGCCCCACACACTGTCCCCAGACTGGGAATATCATGTGCTACACGCGATGCACAGGGCTGTACTGGGCATTTGCTGCAGGGGGCCAGTCTGGGGCATGTGCTGCATACAGCACCCTGCGTGATGGCTCCAGGGTCGGTCTGTATCAGGCCCATAGACCAGCCACGCACAAGGCCAGTCTGGTGTGGGCTTCTCATGGATTGCATGCCCCATATTAGCTCTGCGCCTGAGCCCCAGCCAGGAGTTGGAGTGTACTGCCTGAAGCTCCCAGTGCTGGTCCAGTGTATGCTCTACATGAGGTGCCTATGCACAGGGCTGATCTGTGAGCCTGATCCAGCCAGGAGACTGGCTCCCCCACGCCTCTTATCTGGCTCAGAGGGCCAGATGACCTTGCCACCCCTGCATTACATCAGCTATCCATAGCTCCTTTTTAATCCCCTTCACCTGGCTGGTAGGACCTGTTCCTTATTCACAAGAGCATGCTTACAGGTTTCTCCCCTTAGAAACAAAAATAGGAGTAGCAGTGTCCCACTCAGAGGCTCACTGGGGTGAACTGTGCCTTGCTGGCTGACTGTGGCTAGGCAGAAAAAACCAGTGTGGCAGCACCGGACACAGAAATGGGTTTTGGTTTTGTGCCCTGCAGATGTTGGGGATAGAAGCCCAGCCTATTAGTGGCAGCTGGGAGTATTACAATACCTTGTTTCATAGGGATCAATGGTAGCACTGTCCTCTGGTGGTAGTATGGGCTACTGTAGCTCTTGTTCCAATTAGCTCTATGACTACTTGTATACACCATGGGGGATTAATTCGGTTTAGTTCTCCCTAAATTGAAATGGCGGGTTTTTAAAAACACCACTTCAGTTTAGGGAGAATTAAACTGAACTAAACCCCCATGGCATGTGCACAAGGGTGGGGGCCTGATCCTTACCTGCCTCTTCAGCGGTGGGCAGGTGACATGGGGGAGAGGGTGAGCTGTCGGCAGGCCGAGCAGTCCCTGAGCTGTGCAGGGGGTCCCCAGGCAGTACTTGCCCACTGACACTAGGCTCAGGCAGTCCCGTGGGGTGCTGTAGCCGTGCAGAGAAGGACCGGGCCCCTGCACAGCTCAGTCAGGCAGCCAGGCTCTTGGGAGAAAAAACCCCCCCATCAGGCTCGCTGTATTTTTTTTTTCCTTCAGTGACACCTGCCTGCACAGGCTGCCACTGGGTCCCACAGCCCCTGAGCTGCGCAGGGCCCGCCAAGCCCCCAGCATGTCAGTTTCCAGCACCCCATGCACTGTTGCACTTTGGTATGTAGCAAACTAAAACATCTCAGAGGTGTTTTATCTTTCTATGTATCAAAGTCATTTAAAGTGGAATACGCCACCAAGTGTGCAAACAGCAATGCCATTAAAGCAGAATGCACTGCCAGATGTGCAAACAGTAATGCCATTAAAGCAGTGCAAAAGGGCAGTTAAGCCTCCGTAAAGGCCAATTTTGTGGTGTGTACAAAAAGGCCCAATGGTACCACCCACTAAAAGTGTTTTAATTTTCTTTTCTTTTTTTAATGTGCGTTAGCTTTTCTCCCTTCATTGAATTCATGTGGGCAAGAAGTGGATCCATTTAGATCTTTCCTCAGCTTCCCAGTACAAAACTAGGCAGAGCTGAAAGAAGTCTACAGCTGTGCTGCATTTGCCTATCGGTGTGTTTTCAATAGCTAGAAATGCTACTACAAAGCTGCCATAATTGCTGACTGTTCCAGTATTATAGGCATACATTTTATCACTTTTTTTTGCTTGAATTCAATTTTTTTTCATTAGCTTCCAAAATGAAATGCAAATTCTCAGCTTTTCTCCTCTTCATTTTCTAAGTCCATGAGGCCACAGCTGATTTTTGGAAAATGCCAATTCCTTTTTCTTAGGGTTTTTTGGAGTTTTTAAAAATCTCTTTGGTTACACAAACTTCTGCCAAATCCAAGCAGAAATCCAACCTTCCAGAGCCCCTGTCTCTTGGGTAAGTCTCCCAGTGGACTCTGGAACAGTCCCTCTCTCTGAAACAATTCTCTGATGTGTGAGACCTGAGGTTGTGAACCCTAAAAGCATCAGTGTCCCTGCACAGAAACCATTTATCTGGCAAATCTACTCTGGAGCCAAGGACCCAGAATTTTCAAACTCCCTAGTCATAGGGAAGCAGCCTGCCTAGCAGGAATCCAGGGACCACTATTCTGGAGCAGCTGGTCTGCTGCGATCCCTGAGCTTTCATGGTTCCCTACCTGGGAGTGCTCTGTCTGACAGAAGTACTGAGTCCAAAGCTCTGAGTCAGACAGTCATTAGGACAGTTACTTCCTAATGAATGATATATTGCTGGAACAGCTGCTGGAGTTCATCAATCAGAATTGCTTAGTTGTGGTAAAGAAAAATTCTTTGTATGTATTAGCTACTTACCCATATTGGACTAGCAAGACTATAAAATAATCCTATAGGTGATGGATGTAACAAAGGACTTCTTACTGGTGCTTACTTCCAATGTTTAAGATGCAGAAAACAGTCAAAATATTTAAATATATATAGCATAATATTCACCATGCAACAAGTACAATCACCAGAAATACTCTGAGGCAGTTGTTGATGAATGTTTTTATTCCATCTGTACTCCCTGGTCATGTCTACACAAGATGCTGATTATGCAGTAGCTCGTTATTACTGCACAGTAGAGTCATGTGGCACAAAGCGTGATGCGACGCTACTGCGTAGTAGTAAAGAGCTACTGCAGAGTCAGTGTCACCTAAAAGCCATTCCACTCCAGTTACTGGAGTGGACAGTCATTTAGTACTTGTGTATGCAAGTACTAAATGACTGCCCAGTAACAACTGCACAGCCAGCATGTTGTGTAGATGTGGCCCCTAATGGGGAAGCTGGAAATGGGAAGGGAAGGTTCCTTTGTATCCTCCTAGAATTGTCCTTTGGGAGGCAGCCCCTTAGCTCCTGTAGTTCTGACTCTGTGCATGTTCTATGTGGGAAAAGGGCCCATTTTTTGTGAGATGAAGAACACTATCAGGTTTCTGTTATCCAAGTTAAAGTGCAAAACTGTTGCTTCTGGCATTTCCTACCTTTCTGCAGAAACGTAATAATACAACTCTGCTGTATTCAAAAGGCACTTGAACACAGAAGACGTTTGCTAAAAAAAAGACTGACATCATCCTCTAGGCTTAGAGAGGATTCTAAGACTTCATATTTCATGAGATATATCACTGTTGTGTCCATTATTAGTGACCTTAAATTAAATGATGGGTAACATAGATCTGTTTCAACCAAAGCACAAATAAAAACAACTTTTCTGTAAGCAGAAACTCAAGACTGCAGTGGCTGCCTTATTCATTCCAGTGATGATACACATTAAGTCACCCTGTTGGGCTAACAAGTCGCTGTTACTGTCACAGAGTTTTGTGGCAATATGTTTTGTTCAGCCTGTAATACTATTGGGAGAGATGTTAGACAGGCTTTGGGGCACAAAATGCCTCTCCTTAGACTTAGGAATGCCTAAACTGAATATAGATAGATGAGTTACTTTGGATTAACCTCATGAGGTAAATGAAAGTCATTACTCATGTAGGGA
>NW_005843102.1:4033-9084 GCF_000455745.1 Alligator sinensis | reverse complement strand
CAGTGCTGAGCTTTCTGCCCACTTCCCTTTGAGGAAGCACTTTCATTTACATAACAGGATTAAACAAAAGTAATTGTTTTATCCGATACTGAGGTTAGGCTGTGGCTGTATCTTTCCCAGATCTGAGGAGGGAGTTGTGTGCCCAAAAGCTTGTCTAGCATCTCTCCCAACTCTACAGTTGATCCCATAAAAGATACCACCAAACAAATCCTTGTTCTTACATATTCTGGGAACCATCATGACTAAAACAACAATACAGTGCTGATTTCTTAATCAGCTGTAAGTTTCCTTGCTCTAGTTCTAAGCTTTATGGTAAGAGGCTTGTGTCCATATTCTACTCCCAGAAAGGTCTATATTTACAGAGGCAGGAGGGAATATCTTCTCCACAAAAACCTTTTCCACAGAGGAGAATGAGCTGGTAGTTTTGTGGAGTTTGCTGGAGTCTCACCAGGCTTGAATTGCTATGACCAGGTCACCAAATGACTAGACACAGGAGTTGAGGTAGATGTCATCTACCTAGACTTTAAGAAGGCCTTTGTTATGGTATCTCATTCTATTCTTGTAAATAAACTGACAGACTGTGACTTGGATGATTACATGGTCAGGTGGATGGCAAATTGGCTTAGGGGTCACACCCAGAGAGTGGTGGTGGATGGATCGGTATCAACCTGGGAAGATGTGGGCAGTGGAGTCCCGCAAGGCTCTGTCCTTGGAACGGTGCTATTTAATGTCTTCATCAGTGACTTGGACGAAGGCATAGAAAGCACCCTGTCCAAGTTCGCAGATGATACCAAATTATGGGGCAAAGTTAACACACCAGAGGGTAGGGAATGGATCCAGGCGGATCTGGACAGGTTGGAAAAATGGGCAGAATGAAATAGGATGCAGTTCAATGAAGACAAGTGCAAAGTGCTGCACCTGGGCAAAAAGAAGCACCAACACAATTACAAGCTAGGGGATGACCTTCTCAGCAGCACAGCAGTGGAAAAGGATCTTGGAGTCGTAGTTGACTCCAAGGTGAACATCAGTTGTCAATGTGATGAAGTGATCAACAAGGATAACTGCACTTTATCATGCATTAGCAGATGCATGATGAACAGATCCAGGGAGGTGATGCTTCCCCTCTATGCGGCATTGGTCAGGCCGCAGTTGGAGTACTGTGTCCAGTTCTGGGCACTGCACTTCAAGAGGGATGCGGAGAATCCGGAGAGGGTTCAGGGGAGGGCCACTTGTGTGGTCAGAGGCCTGCAGGCAGTGCCCTACAAGGAGAGTCTGAGGGACCTGGACCTCTTCACCCTTCGCAAGAGAAGGCTAAGAGGTGATCTTGTGGCTGCCTATAAATTCATCAGCAGATGACAGCAGGGAATAGGAGATGCTCTGTTTACTAGGGCACCCCCTGGAGTAACAAGGACCAATGGCCACAAATTGATGGAGAGCAGATTTAGGTTGGACATTAGGAAGAACTTCTTCACAGTAAGGGTTGCCAGAATCTGGAATGAGCTTCCAAGGGAGGTGGTGCTCTCCCCTGCCCAGGGGTTCTTCAAGAGGAGAGTGAACAAGCACCTAGCTGGAGTCGTCTGACCCCAGCGCTCTTTCCTGCCCAGGGCAGGGGTTCAGACTTGATGACCTACTGAGGTCCCTTCTGACCCTTACATCTATGAATCTGTGAATTCAGTACCTTGCTTTTTTTCACTGATTCCCTGGGTTGAAGTAGATGTCCCTTCTATCCCTATGATTTTATAACCTTATGCAAGTCACTTGGGGCTAGATCCAATAAAAGACTTACGTGTCAGGATGCCTAACTGTCATGCCAGATCTCCAGAATAACATCCAGAACTATAGTCGGTACTTATGTTCCTTTTACAAAGTATAGGGTGAGTTAGGTACCTCACAGCCCTGATCCAAAGCATACACTAAAAAGGGAGCTGCTTAATATTACCTAGCACTAGACAATAGAAAATGCCAGGAAAAGGGGTCTGTCTGAAGTCCTGCCCCAATTTTTGGCTTCAGTGACAGTCAGCACTATAGTCAAGCACTTCCATCTACCTGGAGTCAAGAACCCCAAAACTTCTCCTGAGGGTAGCACCTGGAACTGTTCTTTGGGAAACTAAGCAGGGCTCACTTTTACTCCAGCAGCCATTTTTTAAAAGAAGAGATGCTGCTAGCCATCTTTCTATGTGGTAGCCCAGTGGTAAGACCATTCACCAGGAAGTGGGAAACCTGGGTTCTAAATGCTCTTCATACATATCTTCCATCTCCCAAGAGGGTGCCCTGACCACTAAGTAATGCACTGAGTGAGGCTGGTAGCAAGGACAATCTCCCTACCTCCTGTGATAACATTTCACTGTGCAGCCCATAATGCAAGATTCATGAGGTCAAAATCAGAAGTATTTCACTTTGTAGCTTACTGGTTTGAGAACCCACCTGAGTGAGGGAAACTGAGTTCTGTTCCCTGCTCTCAAGGCTGTTTATGCAGTTTCTCCAATGACTGCTGTAAAACTCAGGAACAGCTGTAAAAGCAGAGACCAGAATGCCAGATTCCCTCTCTTAGCTTAGATACTTAGCCAAAGTTAGGTTCCTTCATGTTTGTCATCTGTCTGCCCCCACAAATGCTTAACTTGTTTCTTCATAGTAGCACAACTTCAGCTGGAAGCCTGGACAGGTTTCCTACATACATAAATTAATAACTGGGTAGTTAAGGTACTCTTCAGGGGAACAACTACATAAGATACTTTATTGCACAGTTGATTAATCTACTGCTCAGTAAAGCATCACCATCTACACATGTAAATTAGTCTACTGCATGGTTGGCTACTACCTATAGATACAGGTAGTAGATTACCTGTGCAGTAGCAACTGAGCAGTAGCACACATGTAGGCAACTGACTGGGAGCAAATTGCTCTTGGTCAGCTCAGGAGGCAGAGGTGAGAAAACTGTCCCCTCCCCTGGGCACCTGCCTCCCTGTCCTTTGCCCCTATTGGCAAATCAGGGCACAGGGCTGGGAAACTATCCCCTCCCCCAGCAGCTGTGTCCCAGTCCCATGTCCTGATATGCTGTTTTGGCCAAGGGGCCGGGAGGCAGCTGCCCTGGAAGGAGGACAGCTCCCCCTGCCCCCTGGGACCCAGGCCTGACCCCGGTGCTTCCTGCTAGCTCAGGATGACACCCAGGGGATCCTGGAGCTTCCCTCAGCTGCTGTAGCAGGACAGAGCAGAGCAGAACCTGCACTGAACTGCTTCCATAGGGAGCAAATTTGCTCCCAGTGGGTGCACGTGTAGATGCAGTCCCGGAGAAATCTGTGCAGTAAGCTTATAGAGCATTAATAGCACATGTAGACATCCCCAGGATGTGGGAAATGTAGGTGTTAGATTTGTTGTAGGTATAGAATTTTTCACAACCTGGCTGTGTGCTCTGACAATTAAGCTTTGGTATAAGAGGTTGGGAGCAGCACTACTTTGTCCTGTGGGTGTTTTATAAAGGAAAGGGACAATCTGCATTTTATTAGGGGTCTGATTCTGCTGGCATATGTTAGCATACTCATACAACATCTACTGGATTTTGCCCTTTAGAGGACTTAGGCAGAGTAGTGCCTAATCCCTGGTTCCAAGTCAATCTCAGGTGGGTGACAGACATGTAGTGCTGAGACCACATCTGTTCTGGGCACACACAGGAGCTGATGTTTAGCTACTAAAGAACTTTTAGATTAAATTATTAAGCATTTTTGGCAGTTAGGTGGGCAATAAAAAGGGTTTCTTAGATTGCTGTTTTGGATATAGGTACCAAAGCCTTTTTTTGAATCTGGCTCTTACCCTCTCAGTTCTCCATTGATAAAATGGGGATAGTAGTCTTGCCTCTGCCTGATCCTACCATGGGAAGTTCTAAGGGTGTGTCAAGTGCTCAGACAGTACAGAGGTGAGAGCTGTAGAGATGGTAGAAAACTCAGTGTAGTTGCTAGCAGTCTTGTTTGTTAAGTACTGTGTTTCTGTCCTTAATTTGACTTTATGCTAATTTAGGAAAATGACCATAACTTTGCTTCCCTTAACTGTAAAATGAGGTTATTAATTCTGACCTGGCTACTGCACTGGTCCTGGGAGGCCATGCTAGCTGCTTTATGTAAAGGGTGCTATGATTTTCAGAAAGCAAATGCAAGATGATTGCAAAGTACTATTAATATGAATTAAATAATACTCAGAGACCACTGAGAGGCTGCTGTGTTTGTTGCACTGTACCACTCACAGCTCTGTTCTTACGTCCTTTTCATCTCTGTACAATCTAGGAACATCTACATGTTTATTAATACACAGTGCTTACTGCACATTAAATTTAGTACTTGTATAATCAAGTTCGAAATTAATGCATGGTAGACTGCAGTATGGTGCATTAGCACGATCACACACTTTTTGTGCATCAGTAAACTAATACTACTGCACATTACCGTATTAGCACAGTTTTTGCCATCTATGCTAATGCACAGTAGAATTAGTTTACTGCACATTAAATGTCTCGCGTAGATGGCCCTCTGAAATTGAAACTCAAATGGTAGTTAGGTAGTCAAAAAATCGACTGTGCACCTTTATTTTCTTCTGTTCTGATACCTTTGAATTTTCATTTTTATTCCCTACTCATTCTCAGTACAGGATCCCAATTTTGAGTGCATGGTGTTTGGTGCAGAAAAAAAGGGCATGAGGACACCAATGGTAGAGGCAGGAGTGAGGATGTGTTTGCGTAAAGCAGTGCCTCCCCTCTCCCCCCACCAGTGCACACTGATAGAACTGAACTGGTGGGGTTGTAAGGAGTCTTCTTAACAGCCTGCCCTACCAATGTCATTGCCAACCCCAACATGGCTGTGTCTCTGTACATGTAAGCAGAATTCACTTCCAAGTACTGAGCTGGATTCAGAGGACACACTATAGCAGCACTGTCACTGTCAGAGTGCAGAAGCTTTTCTGACACAGCTTCATTTATTTGCCTAAACCCATATTCTTTTGTCATTCAGCTTTTATGATTTAATAACAAGGCTGCTGTGATCAGCTGTTACTGAGAACTCCATCCT
>NW_005843102.1:1378-4023 GCF_000455745.1 Alligator sinensis | reverse complement strand
TGCATATTTGCTTCTGTTCTTAAAGAAGGTGGCAAGTTGATAATGAACCTGATAGATAGAAAAATAAAGTGTTAATATTTAAAATTAGATTTGCAGTTTACTTTATCATTCAGGACCTAAAATCCATAGAGGGGCCATCTCCTGTGTGTAGCTGGGCATTGCTCCCTTTCCTTAGAAGATCTCTTGTTTTGTCTCATTTTTTTCAGCAACATGCTTCCCTCTCTTGTTCTTTTGCCAAACTGTACAGAGGTAGGGATTTTATATAACTTCATAGCCCAGAATTGTAAATTGGCTTTTAATTGTCATCTTTACTGTGCCAGAGCCTAATTCTGCAGCCACTCTTGACAAGTGAGCAGCTTTCCATACAGAAGCATGCTCACTGATTGCCAAGGGAATACTTATGGATGTACATGCTGGCAGGTGGGTCCCACAGAAGTAGTTCTCGTCTGTGCAGCTATTTCTCAATAATCTAAGCAACAGCAAGCCCTTGTATAGTGCATGGAGAGATGTTCACAACTACTTCAAGCTTTGATTCACACGAGGACGCTGACATTAAATGGCAATGGCATGTTCTCAAGATCAAGGACCTATGGGCACAATACAGTTTGGTCCCATGGCAAGTTACTAAAATTGGAAAAATAGTTACAGAACCTTGTCATTTCTATATATACATTTTATGACAAAAAAGTGAGCGTGGAATTGTTGAGCAAGCTGAAGTGTCCACCCTTGCCTTCCAAATATAGAGAAGGGGCTGAGTGAACAGAAGCATCTCAAGTCATAAAAGCTAGCACGGATGGAAGTTTTGTTGGTGTCTAGTTCCGGTTTGATGTAGGTTGGCTCATCCATCTCTCTTTCCACACCTGCACCATCCTTCTCTTCTGTGACTTACTGACACAAACTAACTTAGGTGTGTAAAGCTTGCTGCTGTGTGCACTGCAATGCAGCTTCTGATTTTTAGCAGGTTGTGAAGTATTTGTCATGGTCACAGAGCTTGGAGACAGAATCACTATTAATTCCCAGTTAATCAGTACTCTGAGGTAGGGGGATTTGTCATCACAGTGTATTTTGCAGGGAATGCAGCTGAAATTTCCATAAGTAGCTGGCTTTTGGAGAGCCTGCGGCTGCCCTGGCCCTTAACCTTTCATGCTTTCTCTTTGCAGGTTAGAGAATTCATCCAGAGTTCCTTCCTTCCTTTCTGTCAGGCTTAACAAGGTGAGAATTAACAAGGTGAGAATTTAAGGAATGAAAATCAATCTCAAGTCCAAAGCCCCCAGTCAAGCCCAGCTGTTTTTGCTTTCTTTGTTTTGCACACATCTGGTAGTCCCATCTTTTATGCTCTTCTTCTGCACTACTCTGCAGGTCACAGTGCTTACCTCTGCTGTGCTCCCTTTGCTATGCTCTGCTTACCTCTCCTGTGCTTTCTTGCTTTCACTCACCTAGCTTTATAATAGAAATAAATGAACAAACATGGAAGGAAGCGGAGCTGTGCCTGGAAAGCTGTCCAGCCTACACCGCGACCACCTTCGGTGTAAGTAAATAATCTTTTCAATCAACCATTACGCCTCCGTGACTGATTCTAGCTCGAACGTACTATACCGCACCGCGGTCTTCTCTGGCTCCTTGTGCCCGGGCTGCCAGCCACAGCCCGCGTGCACACAGACGGGCCCGGCCCACTCCTGGCAAGGACGGGATTGGGAGCTGGCCCGCACATGGCGACGAGGATGGGATCAACAGGAGAAGACACGTTAGAGCTAGAATTAGTTAGGAATTGCCCTTGGCGCGATAATCAACGCCAAGTGAAAAGTTTTGAGGAGTTGGAGGTGCATATCGCTTACCATCAGGCGGGCGGAATGGGTGAAAGATTTGTTAGTGGACGCCTTTTGCTGAAAGGAGAAGAGGGAGTCTCCGAAGACGGAGCCCCGAGAGAAAGGGAAGTGTGTTTGCTCCCAGCGGCGTTCGGGTGTATAATGAGGAACGAACGGGTACTGTTCAGACCCCTCGATACTGTGTCCCTCATCGGACCCAGCCCGGCGGGCGAGGCAAGCCTGACCTTCACCCGGGAGTGTGCCCGATGTTTGAGATATGCTCAGGAGAGTGAAGAGCCGGAGTCAATCGGCCGGTTCTCCCCTGGTATGGTGGCGGCTAGATTAAGGGAGCGCGAACTTCCAGCTGAGCTCCGTGAGGAAACGGAGAAACCCGCCGCAGATAAGAGAATGGCCTTATGGTACGATAAGGGGGAAGAATGTAGTGCAACTTTTCGTACTGTAATGAATCTAATGCATCAGAATTTGAGTTTAAAAGCCCAGTTACAGATGGCTGTTCAGACGGTCAAAGGAGCGGCTGAGAGAAAGGAGCCTGAAACGCCGGTCCAAGATGGCGCCGAACTAGAGGGAGACCGCATGAAAGAACCGGAAAAGAAGGGAGGAGCTTCGGAAGAACCCGCGAGAGTCCGGTCAGCGACTCCACCCATCAACGTAGCATCGTCGCCGGCGACCCCGCCTAGCGACGCAGCGACGTCTTCACCGACCACGCCCTCCTGCCAACGATGGAAAGAGTTGAGCGGAGGAGTGCATCCGCCCCTCCTGCCTGAAGCAATAATAGCAACAATGACTCCCGCGGCAGCAGGCCAGCCTATGACAACGGCA
>NW_005843102.1:0-1365 GCF_000455745.1 Alligator sinensis | reverse complement strand
TCCCTACAGCAACGACTGATCGAGTTGCCACTGCCTACTATGCTCACACCAAAACTGAACTACAGGATTTATGCAGAGAATCAAGGATCCATCCTGAAGAGACCCTAGCTGTGTGGTTGGGACGTTTAGTCATGGAACTTGGATCCGACCTGCTGAACCAAGAAAAAGCAAGCTTCTTTGTTAGACAAGCCTCGTGGAGTAGAGGACATGTCACCAACCTTGACATGATAACAGCTAATACTCACTGGCCTATTCCACTGCCAGCACTTGTCGCAGGACTGATTAATCAGAAAACCCACGAATGGCATGCAGGATGACCAGATTATACCGGCGCAGAGCATTTCATGCTGGCACTCATCGGTGTCTCATATTGCGCCTGGAACCCTGGAGCATGTGCGCTAGGATTAACATCACTCCAGCGAATAAGACCATGGCCTCACTGTCATTTGCGAGCTCCTGGAAATGTTCCACTGATCCCTCATAGTCTGGATAGTGAGATCTACGGACAGAAGAACATCGCCGTCCTTCGGATTTTGCTCAGTCCAATGATAAACCAACCCGTGAGTAATCTCCTTTGTCAACTGCCAAAACTACGTATCCTGATGGAGTCCGGATCATATCTTGATCAAGTTTATCAACACACGACCAGACCTCAGGATACTAGACGTCGCGAGTCCAACCGACCACAGAGAGCCTTAGAGGAGCGATACATGTTTGGATTTCTCCTACAGCGTTCTGGACTCACTAAGTGACAGCTTCGGATTTTGGGAGATGCGGGTCAATGGCGATTGGCTTATGAGTTGGGTTTTCGTTATCTGGAAGAGCCAGATGATGGATCCTCAACAGTTTCATCCAATTGAGCCATAGAGATAGTTTAAGTTTATTAGAGAAGATCATTAATCTGTTTTATAAGTCTCTGTTTACAGATTTGGGATCCAGAGAGCGTGGCAAAGAGAAGCCCTGAGAGGGATGACAACGCCGAGAGAAATAAGGGCCTGACGTGTGACCTCGACATGACGCCTACTGAAACCCTGATCGTGCAGTTCTTTGTTTTAAATTTGATTATGTGTATTTGTGTTTGTATAGGTTATTATTTGATTCGATCTTTAGAGGACGAACTCCTTATATTGGCAGATTTTGTTTTTGCTCGTTTGGCTCAGCAACCTGCAATGAGAGCCCTTAATACCTTAAATAATGAGCGTGCGGTTTAATACAGTTCTGCCTTTAGCAAGGGGGGATATCGCAGTCCAAAGATCTAATTATGTGTTTGTGTTTATTATTGTTTTGATTGTTATGTAACTCAATGCCAGGACTATGGATTTGGTGTTTGTTTATTTGTTTGTTTGTTTGCTTGTTTGCTCGTTT
>NW_005843101.1:373544-374506 GCF_000455745.1 Alligator sinensis | reverse complement strand
CCCCCACACCCAAGCAGGAGCTGGTGAGGGCAGCTTGCCTCTGGTGGGTTGGGATGGTGGGGGCCAGAACATTGATACTGGGCATGCATGGAGGTGATCCTGTGACCTCCACAGCTTGCCAACTACTGGCTGGTACCCAAAACCAAGTGCACCTGGGGCACTGCAAGGGTTTTCCTGGCCTGTAGCTACAGGGTCCTGGAGTACTAAGGCAGGAGGAGATGGCAGGCATTGAGCATCCAAGCCAGAGCAAGCAGGAAACTCCAGGAACAGGTGGGCCATGGCTAGCTGCCTCAGTGTTACAGGTAGATAAGGTAGAGAAATTTCCAAGCCACAGCATGGGACATAGCCAGAATCATGGGGCATCTGCTGGAAGCCCTTAGAAAGTTTAAGGTCATGGGGGTAGCCTGGCCAGTGATGCCCTGGTCACTCTAGAGCAGGGACTACACCCAGATGGAGTGAGGGAGCCATGCACTGGGTCCCAAACCTATGCTTACCCACCGTTTCTTCCATCCATCCATCCTTCCAACCATCCACCCCTTGCAGAAGGATCCTTACTCACTTGCAGATGCCAAGACCCCACAGGCACTATTGCTGACCATGGAAGAACACGTCCCACCCTCCTCCAGTACCCAAACCAAGTCAAGTAACTGAGACTATGGGGAGATGAGGGATCTTGTAGCCATTTGGGGTGAGGAGACCTAGCACCATCTCTGCAAAGGGCACCACAACAGAGGCATGTTCAAGTGCACTTCCCAATATATGCAAGCACAGATCACAACAGGGACTGGGTGCAGTGCCGAACCAAGATGAAATGGATGAAGATCCAGTACAAGTGTCTACATGAAGTCAATAACAGTTCAGGGCTAGGAGGCAGAGCATGCCCTTCTACGAGGAGCTGTCCCACTTCCTCAGCATAGACAGAGCCATCACCATACTGCACACATATGGCACTACCACAGGAG
>NW_005843101.1:357592-373513 GCF_000455745.1 Alligator sinensis | reverse complement strand
AGGAATCCCACTGCAGGAAAAGGTGCAGAAAGGCCCTAGGACAAGCAAGTCATTGGGCAGCATGGGGCACAAGATCTGGTGGCAGTGGTGATCCCTAAGGACTCTGCCCCCTTGCTGCTGATCCCCATATCATCACAGGATCTGGGAATGAACTTACACGTGCAGCTAGACCTGAGCTCCCTTGATATCTTTTCAGGCCTTATCAAAATCATGGAGCCTAGCACACCAGAGCAGGGGGAAAGCTCCAACATCATGGATGCTGCAACTCAAAACATGAACCCCAAGACCTGACCCCAAGGCTGTGCACTCCATCTTGCAAGAGCCCCCATCTTGGTCCTCAACCCTGCTGACTGTGGCCAAACACACAGCCACCAGGACACCATTCCTGACACAGTTGCCACAGCTGTTCTGCTCCCACTCCTCTGACACCTTCTCGCTGCCCTGCTACCAGATACACACAGCATCCACCAGCCCCCCAGCTACCAGCACAGTGGCTGCAGCTACAGCACAACCCACAGCACCCATGGCCAGCCCTCCCCCAAGTTCTGATAAAGACTTTGGCACCGATTGAGGATGCTGTACTGCCCGGGAGAGTATGGCTCTACCCTGTTCCACGTGGTCATAACAGGGACCTAGGCACTGGGGGAAACATGATACCTGTAGGGGAGAAGAAAGGGGGGAGGGTGGTTGGTGGCCTGTGCCTACAACCAGCAGTGCAGGTAGGTAGCAGCACAATGATGCCCTGCCAGCCCACAGCCCTCTGTACAAGCCTGTATCCAGAAGGTGGTCATTGGACCCACCCCATGACCTTTTCTCCCCCAACTCCTGAGGTTTAGTGGCTGTTACAAGCCATCCCTGCAGTCACAGCTATAGGCAACACATATGGCTTGGTCCTTGCCAGCGCTTCTGGGGTCGGCTATCGGCCGGTGGGCCCCACCCCATCAGCAATCAGCTTCTGGGGGACCCCCCACCCCATTGGAGATTGGCTGCTTGGGCCCCCCCCAGCCAGCGATCGGCCACTCGTGCCCCCCACAGAGGCACCGTTGCCCATGATCACAGCCTTCTCACAGGTCCTCATAACTGAGAAGCCCTGAATTGGGGACCCTGGTGCACAGATGGAAGGAGTGGGAGGCCAGTGAATGCCCCATCCTGACTGCTCAAAGCATAGGGATCCAGACCATAAATTGCTCAAGAGGTTCAGTCTTTCACCACTGGGCAGACCAGTCAACTGCAACCCTCCCTTCCCTTCCTCCCATCCTGGAGTGTAGCCAAGGCACCAAACCACCCCTTCCGCCCACCCCAGCCTTAAGCAGTTAGCAGCCCATCTCCCATTCTCATAGGCAGATTAACAAATGGGCCTGCCGGGCCCAGGCCCAGGGGCCACTACCAATCAGGCTCCTCAGGATCCTCATCAGAAGGGAAGTGAAAGCCAGGTAAACTTGAGACTGTTTTTGTCTCCCAGCAGTAGCTCCCTATAGGTAAGTGTAATAGGGGCCAGGTAGGGAGCTAGATGGATTCATGGCAAGGAGGGGTGGGGGAAGAGGGGCTGCCTCAGAGTAATCGAGAGTGGGGGAGGGGGAAGTTCCTGTGAGGGCAACGTGTGTCTAGGTGTGCACGTGTCCATCTCTGTGTGCATATGTGTGCGCATCTGTGCGTGTATGCATCTGTGTGTGTGTGTGTGCATGCAAGTCTGCATCTAAACGTGTGTGTGTGTGCGCATCTGTGTGTGCTTGTGTGTGTGCACATGCATCTATGTGTGTGTGTGTGTGTGTGTGTGTGTGTGTGTGTGTTCATGGCAGGGAGAGTGTGTTTGTGTCTGTGGCCATGTGTAGAGAGTGAGTGAGAATAGAGTGCACACTTGTCTGAGCGTGCCTGTGTGTGCGTATGTACATTTGGCCATGGCTGGGGGACACAAAGCAAGGGGAAGAGGTGGGCATGTGCCCCCGCACCCATAGCCCAGCGGGGTCCACCCAGTCTCCCCTGCCAGCACCAAAAGGGGCCCCTCCCCATACTGCAGCCCAGCTCCCATAGGAGGAGGGGGCCTTCAATTTTGTGTTTGTCCAGGGCCCCAGTATACCTTAATCCACCTCTGCCCATTCTGTAGGAACACAAATTTGCCTCATTCACACCTCCCTGCCCTATCTCCCAGGGCCATGCTCAGCTACTGGGAGAAGCTGCTCAGAGCACTGGTGCTGAAACATTCCCCAAGGGCTCTTTTCAAAGCCCCAATACAGGGTGCAGGGAAGGGTCCATATGATGTGATGGGGGTTGGGGGAGTGGTTGACCACACCCAGAAGCCAATCAGGGGTGGCCCAGGTGCTCCACAGTGCTCAATAGTCTTTGGCAGCCTGGGGAGCCTGCAGAGCATGCTGGGAGACATGTAGGCGCGCCCCCTGCCTGCAAGCTGCCTGTGTACCCACCCCTCAAGGGTAAACATATATCCTGATCTAAACTAGGCCGCTTAGAGAAAACTGCATAACTTTAATACTCCCAGGTTTTGAACATGTATATGGCCAAAATGTCTGAACTAAGATCCAAAACTCAGGAGAACTGGGGCAGTGAGGTTTGTATGGCCACCCTTTTCTGAACTTTATTAAATAAAACAGTTCCTACAAGCTATTGATTACTGGACACACTAAATTAAATCTATGGTTAAAATCTGAGGCCCTCTCTGCCTCAGCTTCTCTATCTGTAAAAATGGTATAATGATACTTATCCCTTCCTTTGTACTGTACTTTAGGTACTATGGTTAAGGACACAGGGAAGTGTTAAGTATTATTATTATCTAGACATGTTAAAATATCAAATTATAACCCCAGGGACTGCTAGATGCCCCAGTCTGGTTATGTCCCTCACTCGTTATTACACTGTTATAGTGTTTGATCAAGAATTACTAAACAGCATGTTTTTACAGTCTTGGCAGATGAATGCTGCAAGTCTCCAGAGGAAAGCAGGAACTGGGACCAGCCTACTGACTGAGCAGCAGGGATTGATCATGTACTATTATCACTCAAAAATGTCTGAAGATAAGCTGGTACATACAGTTTACCCTATCAGGCCCCAGCTGAGATGTGGATACTTTACAAAAGAGTAATTTGTGAAAGGGAGTGCCTCACAGTACCTGCCTGTTATTGGAATTTGAGTCACTTATACCTGAAGGGAAGATTATGCATTTTTTGCCATGAGTCTCATACTCTGCTATATATTTTTTTTTTCTTCACATCATATAAAATGAAGCAACCTCACATAACCCCAGCCTACAATTTCCTATCATTTTATTTTTATAAGTATGCTTTTCCCCTTGAAAAGAAATATTCTAGCCACATTACCATGAACTAGTTTTCCTGTCATTTCATCCTTATCAGAATGTTTTTCCTTAAGATGAGGCCTAAGAATCTGGCCCTCTCAATGCAACTCTTTATGTATCAACTGGGCATTTCACATGCAAGACTAGATTCTGTCAGGAAGTTTAAGGCCTAATTTATATAACACAAGCGATAATGAAAATTGACCGTAATGCATGCAATGCTAATCCTGACAGACTCTGAAGTTAGAGGACACTGCTAATCGACAAGGACCACTGGGACAATCTTAAGTAGGGGACAAGAGTTGTATGCATGCTTTTCTCTCCTCCAAATGCCCACTAGGTCCACAGGTGAAACTATTAAGCTATGTTCCCTCTCTGTTTGAGGCATAAATTGCTTTACACCTGAAAAAGGTGTTTGGAGCCTCCTCCAGCTGTCCATTTGTATCCTTTACTCTCACCCCAGCAGCCTCCTGGCACATGTACAGGCACCCTTTGTGAAAGAGCATGGTTTTAAAGGGGATATTTAGAATTTATGAGCAGAGAGAGAACACCCTTCAGTGGACAGTCATCACAAGAAAATACAGGCAATCTCTCATCAATCATAAGCTGAGTCCAATGAGCTCCCACTGACTCAAAGTCCTGTGGATGAAGAATAGTTCATTACACAATTACGTGCACTTAAACTTGCATGGTTTGACTCAGGGAAAAGGTGTTAACATGGGCCCAGCGAGCAAGACAGAATCCGAAAGGACTGGAGCCCTATAAACCTGAGATATGCACATTCTGAAAGTGCCTGTGCTCAAGTCTCCAAGCTTCCACTCCACAGTGTCAAATATGGCCAGCTCAGTGGCAATTCCACCATTAGTTCCCCATCTGAGATAGCACTTGGTGATATCTCCAGTAGAGCTCATAATGAAAAAATACAAGATAATGCTGCACTGGTGGGGCGAATTCCCAAGCTATACGATATGTCAGAAAATATGGCATCTGTTTCTCAGTTCCAAAACCCTATCTTCACAGTTTACGCAAGAGTTTGCGCAGACTCTGCTCCGGAGAATGGAGTGCACCACATGGGTTCATTCTTCCTCTTCCATATACCGAGATCATGTTCAGCCTATTGCAGGTTCCCAAATAAGACTGTGGCTCTTCAAGAGTGGGGTTGGGAGCCCCACAGAAATTTAAGTATAGTAGTTGGGTACAAACCACTATGCTAACAAGTAGACACTGCTGTGATATGTCTACTTCCCGAGGCTACTCCTGATAGTGTGCAGGGGGCCCCCAATAGAAAGATGTGGTAGAGATGGCTGCAGCACAAGTGGCACAGTGGCCTCTAGTGGCTGAGGAAGGAAGCTGTATTCAGGCAAAAAAAAAACAAAAAACCCTGAACTCTTGTGCTTTCTTGTGAGATTACAAGAACCCATCAAAAATTGACCGAGAACAGTACACTCATGATATGGCGAGTGGCGATGACAACCAAGTTGTTTTCTGGTTAATCCAGCTTGCTGCATTCAAAGGACTCTTTCCTTTTTTAAAAACAATTTTACAGACCCTATGCAGATTACAAAGTTAACTAAGCTATAGAGTCATATACTTTGTAGCTTTGGCAAGCAAAACACAGATGTAGATACCAGAGAAACTTTCAGTTTCCCCACAAGCTATCTGTGTAGCAGTCTGTTGTTTCACTCCATTTCAGTGATTACCTGCCATCCCTCTCCTTTTTCTAGGGGTTCCTTTCCCTGCCTTTCCCTGTCCTCTATACCAGTGTCCTTCATTGACCTCTCCCACACAAGGGACTCCACGTGTCCTCCCCAATCAGCTCTTGTTCATTCAACCCTCTACACCCTTTTTATTTCTTTTCTTTCTTTCTGAGAAGTAAGTAATTCAGGGTGTCAACATTAAAGGATATCAGGAAAACAGGAGCTCTGAGATGGGAGTATTGTTAGACTGGAAGACCTGGATGGCTTCTATCAACTTGTTCTTTGATCAAGAGACACTACAGAGTTGGCTATAGCTCCTGGATCTGCTATCCAGAAGGAAGGCATTCCCCATTTACCCCATGTCACCATTCCAGTTTACTGATTTTCATCAAAATCAATGGTTTTGTTAATTGATGAGTAGGACATTCCCTGAAATTTCATAATCAATTGGATGTAAATGTTCAAAAGTTCTTGCGTTACAGGCTAATAGAGAAATATAACCTGTGCATGAGACCTTGCATTACTTGGCAAACAAAAATTATTTAGTTCTAGCTACTGTAAGTAGGGAAGTAGGTGGTTCACATTGAAATCATAAGGATGGTCCTGAAGTCCTTCCACACACCACACTTACTGACTACTATGGAGGATTTTAAGATCTCATCTGCTGACATGAGTTTTTCAGGCACTGTAAGATGGAAAGGGAGAGGAGAAAACATACCCTATTTCCTCATATACAAGATAAGGAGGGGGAAAGCTCCTTATCTTACCTTCACATACAAGGAAACCTCATTATCTTTGAACCTCTCTCTTTTAACTGCTGCTAAAAGCAGCATGTGCTTATAGTAATGGAACCCACCTATGCAGTTGCTTCAATGCAGCCAATACTGAGTGTGACTATAAAACACATGGCCCGTACAGGACAATCATGGTGATAGGAACTTTTTTTGTAGCCATTAAAAAAGTGGGTGGGTGTTCCCTCCGGAAGGAACTGGCAGCAGGCCTGGAGGTACAACAATACCAGGCCAGCACAGGGAGGGCCAGCTCCAACCCTGACACCCTCCCCTTGACGCCAAAAACTTTATATTTTATCCTAGCCGGCAGTGCCTGTATGTGGTCACTGACCACTGGTTGGCTCTTGCCATCCCCCAACACACACACTGCTGCCACCACTGCTGCCACCTGTGAGAGCTCCCCACTCACCACTGCCACACTCATGCTGCCATCTGTGGGAGGTTGCCATGCCCCCACAGCATGGGTTACTGGTGCCACCTTAGTCAGGGGGGGCACGTGCCCCCCCCAGTAACCAGTCAGTGACCAGGGGGGTCCCCCCACGCAGCCATGCCACTCCCAGAAGTGGTTGCGGCACTTCATCCAGGTGCCCCTGCTCGCAGCGGGGGTACCAGCACTCCCACCTGCCCTCCCTGCCTGTATCTATGTAGGGAACATAGTCTGTCAGGGGGTGCACCAGTGCTCTCAGGGGGTGCACATGCACCCCAGTACACCCTCTATGCATCGCCACTGCCCCCCAGCCTCCAGGGGCATGCATCATTCATGCCCAAGGCCACAGGTCTTGGGGTTCAGATGCCCCCAGATACTACAAGCAAGCATCCACCATCCGAGACTCTTTAGTCCAGGACATCAGATACTCCCTACACTTCATCTTAGTGCACAAAAAACTAAGAAGCAAAGCTGATGCAATCCATGTGAATAAAATATGTGGTAGTAGCCCACTGAGCACAATTCCCGTCATCACCTACTCTTTTAAAGTCACAGTGAGCCAGTGTATTACATACATTTTGGCTTCCTCTTCACTCCCACAGCTGAGCTATGCTTTTCTTTCCCATTTGCAATGATTCCTCCTTCTTCATGAGCCTTAAATGTCTGGCAAACATCATCAAATGGGGACCTAAACAGTTCATCCAGAATCCCTCTGTCTCCCTTTTTCTCAGCCTGGTGTATATGATTAGTGTGGCCCCACACTCCATGAGATGGAGCCAGACAAGGTTGCCCTATGCCTCATCTTCATATACATGTCCCAGGACTCCTGACAAGAACACCTGGCTCCAGTCATGAATGGGGGAGTATCAATTAGCACATGGATCATCGGTGGGGCAGGGGGGGCAAGGGAGGTATCTGGAGTACACACACATACTGAGCAGTGCTGAGCTGTGGGGTCACCATGGTTGTTGACACCGGTGGGGCCCAGCCCAATTAACTATGTGGTAAATCATGAGCCTTTTGGCTTTGGACTAATATCATGCATAGTTTGTACTATATATGTGGGAAGAACTAAGTCTATGGGTACTATATGCAAATTACTATAGCTATGTTTATTTCAAGGGCAGTTTTTTAAAGATTTTCTCCTCACTTCCACATGCTCAGGGAAATCAGGGTCTGACAATAAGGAGAGGGAGAAGGGGCTGCAGGGGAAGAAGTCCAGATTTATTTTCCCTGCTGTAGGAGTGGGAAGGGGACAAATTCAAGACAAACCTCCAATAATTAGATTCTATGCATGGAAAATTATATCAAATGTATACATTTTCCATATATAGGATCTAATTACTGGAGGGTCAGTTTATAATCAGGGTTATTTTGTATTTGAGTAAATGCCCCTTTACATAAAAGTGATTTGTAGCATGGGAAATCATTGTATGCTGGGAGATGAATCCACTGTTCTGCTCTGATTATATTCATGCGCAGGACAGAAAGGTGAAACAGGGCAGAAAGATGAGAAGTTTCCCTTCTACTGATTAACTGTACAAGGTGTACAACAAACTTGAAACATGATTGTCCTCCCCAACATCTTGTAGTAAATATGTTTGGTAAAAGTTCATATATATTTAAGAGTTATGTAATCTACAAACTTGCATACATCAAGCTAGTGCTTCTCAACCTTTTTAAACTCACGTCACCCCTTGTAAAATGCCAGTTATTAACTCTCACTCATCAGTGAGAGTTAACAGAAAATTAACAGAGCAATTCTTCTCAAAGAACTCAAAGACTACCCCGGGTCAGAACAGTTTTTAACCCCATGGATTGCTATTTAAAATCTCTAGGTTTATCTTGTGAATTACGTGTAGGTTATTTATGAATTATATTTGTGAATTATGTGTAGGCTCACACTGAGTGGCACCCTATAGGATTCTTAAAAAGACCTTATGACACCTGAAGATGGTAAGCACCTTGGTTAAGAATCACTGCTTTAAGCTTATATATATTTAATAGCTGTGTAGTCTATCATCTTCCGTCTCCTCTCTGCAGTGTGTGTGTGTGTGTGTGTGTGTGTGTGTGTGTGTGTGTGTGTGTGTGTGTGTGTGTGTGTGTGTGTGTGTGTGTGTGTGTGTGTGTGTGTGTGTGTGTGTCCCACTCTTCAGAGGCCATATGACTGGTGGAGTGCACATGGGTCTTTGTGACCATAGTGGGGAACTCTGTAAGGTTCAATGCCAGGGTTATTGGATCTGAGGAAAAGTTGTGGCCCCATTTTGCCCTCACCTTAATGCCGACCTAGCTCAGCAATACCTTTTTAAACTGCTTTCTTCCCTCAGTCTGACACTGTTACATCACACATTGCTTTGGAAAGTAGCTGGACCATTGTAACACACTGCATTTTATACACACCCACCATCAAGGTTTACCTGCCCAAAAGGTGGGAAGAAGCAAGTAAAAACTGAAACCATCTTCCTAGTTCATGTAGAATTTTAATAAATCAAAATCAAGCAACAAACTGGCTGCTGCAAATTTAGGATTTCTTTCTGAATTACTATGCATTAGTGATAGTGAATCAGCATTACCTTTGATTTCAGTTAATATTGCCCACAACACCATTTGGAACAAAGTTAAACAATGAGGCAAATTCAGGTTAGCAATGCTCATCGACAAAAAGAACTATCACTATCACAGCTAGAAATATGGACCGAATTCTCATTTACATGTATTAAAACTTCTTTGACTCACTCAATTAGCATAGGGAGACATTAAAGTAGGCGTAAATTTTATGTACACTTTTATACTCGCCTTAAGGCCCCTTCACATTTCCAGAACAGCAACTATACCAGCCAGAAAAAGCTAAGTGTATCTAGTGAGAGATACAAAGAGTTGTGAATTGTGGCAGGGAAATAGATGAGTTAGATGTGGATGATGTAGGTGCAGAGAAGAAACGTGCAGAGCTTTCCACAGATCTTTTAGCAGCAGTAACTGCAAAACCAGCAGGAGGCAATGAATCATCATACTGATTCTCCAGCTCCTGGCAGGATTTCACACACTCCGTATCTCTCTCTTCAGGCCCTACAGGCAAGCAATATAGATGGCACTGTTCTAGGACAGTCATTTTCTCACTGTACATTAATCTAAGCAAGCAATATACAATTCCAGATTCTCAGTATCATTTTTTTCCCTATGACTTCTCTCTGCAGTCGTGCCAGCAGCACTGGCTTAGGCTTTTTGCTGGTGCAAGGTTTTGCAACCTCATTGTTTTAGTCACAGAAGCAGTAAATTTATTGTTTTTAAAATACAAAAGACACTTATCACAAACATTAGCACTATATTTTGGAGGAAACTTTTGTCAATTCTCTTTTCTCCAAAAAGAAAAAAACTGGTAAATTCAACAAGCTCAGAAAAATTCAACAGCAAAATCAAACACAATTGCTTCATAATCTTCAAACGGTGCTATTTCAGCCTTCATATTAGGCACTATTTTGGTAAAGATTTCACTGACGGATGGCAAAGTACATTTGTAAGTCTAATTTACTCTCCATAAGGTGACTTTTAGGGCTAAATTCTGTTAGGAAGAATTTTAATGCTAGGGTATCATAGGGAAGGGCAGAGTGTAGCCCTTTGGCTTGAGTTTTAAAACTGTGTGGTCATGACTAAAGGTTACTTTCCACACCATTCACAATAAATAGGAAGGAAATTAGGACAATTAGAACAGTTAAAATGTAAATTACAGAAATAGCTGAAAACCTTTCCTTCTTCAGTTCCTACTTGGTTAAACAAAGCCCTAACAAGCTACAATCAGAGAGGCCTGCAATGGATCCATGGCAACGAAAAGCACTGGCCTATGGCTACCATCTTCACAGACATACTTACATTAGTTTAGTAGATGTACATGTACACATTTCAGAAAAAAAATCACTAGGCTCAAGCTTAATTCACTGAAAAAGGGGATCATTAGCAAATGAAAGAAAAAATATAACAGGTCAGCAATTTCCTTGATGAACTCAGCTATTTATTTTTATTTGAAAGAGAAAGATTAAATTATTCTTGTACATTTTGGGCTTTGTACCTCTACTGAAGAGAAAATTACACCTATACTGCTGATTTTGATTCTTATGAAGCAGATGAATAATAAAATCAATGCCTCAGTGTCTACGTATCCCTAAAATATTCTGTATAGAGACATCTGAATAGCACATTAAAGGTGACAGCACTAACAACAGTGCAAAAGATTACAGAGAGCAACCACCTCTCAAGGTTTTATTTGTTGTCGTCAATTTGTAATGTTTTATTATCATTTTGGGTGAGGGGCATTATTTAATCAAGTAGAAGGTTGAGAGCTGTACAACAGCATAAAAAGCACCAGCTCCAAAGCTGATCAGAACAGAAAGTCCTCAAACCAAGCAGCTAATGTAACAAGTACTAAAAAATAAATAGCAGCAAGAACAAAATCACAGACAATTATGATGTGGACATAAGGGCTACATCCAGACATGCATGGACATTTGGTTCCCCACGGACAACTAGTGCTGGCGCACCTTGTGCCACCACTAGTTGTCCCCAGGGAATGTCTGTGCTACACACACACTGGCACACGGCAAATTACCCCGGGTGGGGTAGGGGAGGCTGGCCCCAGCAGACTTACCTGAGGCCCTGGGGGTCCTGGGGCTACAGCCCTGTCCCTGATGCTATGCAGAACCTGGCCAGCAGTAGAGTGTGGCTCCAGCCAACCAGGCTCCAGCTTTGGGTGGGGCACGCTGCTGTCACATGCGCCACTCTGCTTTTTTTAAGTGAGGTTTTTGACCCCTGGATATCCAGGGGTCAAATAAAGCGTCTGCACTGCTCCCTTGCAGCATGGAAAACAATGGAATGTGCAGTACATGGCATGGCAGCCATGTCATGCCATGTTCATCTGGATGCCGCCAACGACTAAGTACAGACAAGCCTGAATTGATTCAATCTTTGCAGGTTAGTCTAACCTGTGTATAGTAAACCAATTTGCAAGTGAACAGACATTCACTTTTGATTTCAGAAATGCAGCCACATGTCTGCAGGGGCTGAGGCTAGAAGTCGAGGGTGCTAGAGTGAGCCCTCCCTTCCCTTCGGCAGCAGCCGCAAAGCTGGAGGGAAGCTGATCTCGGGGGGAAGTGGCCAGGCCCTGGCAGACCTGCGTATGACTGGGGAGGGGTTTAAAGCCCCACCCTGGCCTACAGGGACCCCAGCTGGGGTGTGCCTGGAGGGGGAAAGGAAGCAGCCCTTGCCAGATTGGTCCCCAAGGGGGAGGCATGGCCAAACACCGACCAGGGCAGCACCTCAGGTGAAAGGGGGCAGTGAGGAGGATTCAACTCCCCTGTTTCCCCTCTCTCCCATGGACATAGGCACCCCAGCTGGGGTCTGTCCAGTTTTCCACCCCACTGGCCACTCACGCAGCAAAGGACATGGCCAAAACCTGCCAGCATGGCCCTGACATCCACCTGCCTCACCCAGGACTGAGACTGGGGTTGAGCCAGGCAGTGGTTCCATGACAGCCTGGCCCAGCCTGTGCGCAGGGAGCTGAGAGCAATCCAGGCACACAGCTCCTGCAGTCCCAGCCTGAGCCACAGCCAGCTGGGAAGGGCCATACCTCCATGGCCCAGGCCGGGCCAGCCCCTCTGTGCCTGCTCTCAGAACCGCACACAGGCCAGCCCAGCCCCAGCCCCAGCCTCAGCCCCAGCCCCGGGTGAGGCCATGCCAGCCATCTCTAGCTATGTCCCTACCCCTGCTGCTGGAGTGGCAAGGGGGGGCGGATCCTGACAGGGGCCACTCCACCCTGGCCAGGAAGACCCTATCTGGAGTCTCCCAGGGGGAGAGAGGAGGAATAAACCTCTTCCCTGCACCTGCAACTTCACCTTACGGGGCCATACCTGAGCAGCATCTGGCATACTTCTGCCCTTGCTCCCCCTAGAGACCAGAGGGGCAGGGCTAGCCCTGCTCTCTGGAGCAGAAAGCGTAGCACAGCACAGCACAGGGCTGAAAAGCATGCTGGGATGCTGGGGGACTCTGATTTAACTTAACCCAGGAAGGGGTCTGGGACAGAAGTTTCATAAACCAGTTTGACCCAAATCAGTGAAGTCTGATGCTACATTCAACCAGGTTTATCTTAAACCAGTTTCAGCCATTTTAAAACTGGTTTATATGCACTGAACTTCTGTTCTGTTACAGGTTTAAACCAGCTTCTAATCATTTAAACCAATGTATGTGTAATTTTTGTCCCTAGCCAAGGTGTGCAAGTAGAGTATTACTGTTGCAAAAATGTTGTTCACTTCATAAAGAGTTAAACAGTCAGCTGGTGTTATTAAAGGGTGGGAGCTAAAATTATACTTCCTATTAAATATTTTTGTGTTGCCATCAAACAGGCCAAGATACGTAACAAGCTTTGTTATTCTAACAGATTCCTCATAGACCTAGGTTGGGTTCTGTTGTGTGTTGGTCTAAAACATCCCTCAGCATAGTATCTGACACTTGTCTGCTCATTTGTTTACTAGGATGTTGTTAATGTGGTTGAGTTCTTCTCAAGCAAATCCCAGGACATCATTCTCCCCCTGTACTCGGCCTTAGTGAGGCCACAGCTGGAGTACTGTGTCCAGTTTGGGGCTCCACAATTCAAAAAGGATGTGGAGAAGCTTGAGAGAGTCCAGAGAAGAGCCACGCACATGATCAGAGGTCAGGGAAGCAGACCCTACGATGACAGGCTGAGAGCCTTGGGGCTCTTTAGCCTGAAAAAGCGCAGGCTCAGGGTTGATCTGATGGCCACCTACAAGTTTATCAGGGGTGACCACCAGCATCTGGGGGAACGTTTGTTCACCAGAGCGCCCCAAGGGATGACGAGGTCGAATGGTCACAAACTACTTCAAGATCGTTTCAGGCTGGACATAAGGAAGAATTTCTTTACTGTCCGAGCCCCCAAGGTCTGGAACAGCCTGCCACCGGAGATGGTTCAAGCGCCTTCATTGAACACCTTCAAGATGAAACTGGATGCTTATCTTGCTGGGATCCTATGACCCCAGCTGACTTCCTGCCCTTTGGGCGGGGGGCTGGACTCGATGATCTTCCGACGTACCTTCCAGCCCTGATGTCTATGAAATCTATGAGTTACCTATCTACATACCCCTGAAATGTGCATTACTATGGTTTCTGAGACATACTTTGGCTGTCTCATTCATTCCATAATTAAATGAAAGAGCTGTTTTGTTTCATAGAAAGAGAAGACTACTTCCTGCATAGGTCAAGCAGGGAATATAAAAGGCAGATACTGAGCACCCTTGCAGGTGATCATGTACAGGGCCCTCTTTAGTAAATAACTCTTAAACATATAATAATCCTGTCTCAGTAAAGAACTTCTGTCATGTAGCACAATACAAAACAGCATTTAAAGAAATGAAGTGGTATGATAATACTTACATCATGGTGGTAAACTCCTCTGTCCCACAAAGTTACACTAGTCACAAAGCTTGTGTAGTAAGGAAGAGTCTGTAATATATTAAAAATCACAATTATTTTAGCATAATCCTATTTTTTCCAAGTTAAATACATAATTTTTAAGATCAATTATCTAAAATTAAAAAAAATACATTAGGTCTAGAGAGGTTTTCACCAAGTTCACAGATGCTCATCTGGTATCTTCTCATAAATTCAATAAATTTAGTTGGACCATTGGTTTTCAACCTTTTTAGATTCAAGACATGCTTCATCAGATTCAAGACACCCCTCAGAAAATGTAAGTTCTTAGTCTGACTGCAGAAAAATAATAGCACAATTCTTCTGTTGTAAAGACCAAAACAGATCAGAATGTTTTTCACACTGTGAATTCCTATTTGAAATCTCTGGGTTTAGCTTGTAAATCATGTTTGCACAACTAACAGCACTAACACTGCATGGCAACCCACTGCACACATGAAAGGATCTCAAGGCACCAGTATACTATAGCACCCTGGTTGCGAATCACTGAGTTAGATGCTAGCTTCTGCCTGAGACTTTTTACCTTCCCAAGCCTGATGCAATGAAAAGCCTTGCAATTTTTCAGGAACACACTGGTCAACATTCTTAACTAGCCAGTGTAGTAAGAAATAAAAAAGGTCTTTATTCCAATATTATTCTTATGTCAATCAAGGCAATATAAGGAGTACTACTTCCCTCTCCAGTCTAGATTTTGGGACCCAATGTATCTCGATACTACAACTCATAACAACGGCAATATTAAAGACAACAATGAGCTGCCTTATGCCTTCAGTATCAACTCAGAAGTCTATCACTATTCAATATTGCAAGTATGTGCAATATTGCAATATTGAAGTATGTGATTAACTTTGAGCATGTGTGTAAGTGCTTTGAAGCTTGATCCTATAAAATGTTCATCTGTATGGCCCCAGTCCAAAAGAATACCAAGCATATTTAACTTTAAGCATGTAGATAGCTCATTGAAGTTATTCTGGCTATTCATATACTTAAGTGCTTTGTTGGCATCAAGGAACATGTATAAACATAAACCTAATGTTTTGTTGAATTGGGGTCTTAAACCTGAGGGTACGATCGTGCCTACTGCCAAACTCAATTGGCCAACATTACCTAGAAATAGTTGTGACTTCTGCAAACACTCAAGCTAGTTGGATATTTTTCATTACAGATTAAGTGAATTTGACTGTTTCAGAGAACAACTACTTCTACAAATATTTCCAGCATTGCTATTTCATCAAGCAACTTATTTGACAGGAACCTTAAAATGAATCAATTACATTTTTCAATGTGGTCTGCCATTGTTAGTAAGCAATTGAATTCAGAGTAATAGCTCATGATAATCCTTTTCCCAGGTTTGTCATTTTAAAGTAAGGCAACCTTGTGTCTCTATGCTTAATTAGTAATGATGAGTAATTCATTATTAGCCTGATGCCCTGTTCTGAATATAAACCCAGAGCATCACTGCTTATCACTATTATTGTTCAATGTAGTGACTCAAAGATCTCATGAGGTAAAGTAGCAAGTATGCTAACAAGACTCAGTTGATTATGACCGTTTTCTTTCCTAAGCCCAATGAAGACAAGCAGTTTCAGTTCAAGCACCAGTAGGCCCTCCCAACTATAATATAACCATGGCAGAAGCCACAACAAACAAAGATAAGACAGGTAAGGAAGGAAGGAAGGACTTTTGACTTTTTAACTACTTTATTTCAGGGAAGGTCAGGTACAGAAAGCAAAAAAACCCATCAAACCCACCGCGAGAAGAGAAACCATTCCAGTACATTCAGAACATCACACTGTGACAAACACCTTCGCAGTAGTACATGTCATGCCTAACATGTCATATAGCCCTCTAGAAACGAACAGTTCCACCCTTCCCTGTCCCATAGTACATGTGCAAAAACCTTTAGCATCTCACCCCAAGAAAAACAAAAGCAGCCTGGTGAGGGCCCAGGTCACACCAAAAGCCGAAAGCCACAGTCCGCCACCACGCCTGCCCGGTCGCTCAGACCGGTCAAGACATCAGAGAGCATATTTGAGACGGCCGTCCTCCACATGGCACAGCGCTCCCTCAAGGGCCCAGAGTGCCTCAAAGGCGGGCACCCCCCGCTAGAGCACAGCGTGCTCAAACTCCAGCGAGAGGCACGCCCGCACTAGGAGGCTGAAATGCCACAGGGCATCATCTGAGCCGGTGCCGGCAAGCCGGTTGCGG
>NW_005843101.1:351271-357301 GCF_000455745.1 Alligator sinensis | reverse complement strand
GCCACTGCAGGTCGCCAGTCTTCTTGGCAGTCGGCGGCTTATACAATGTGTGCCACACCGGGTGGGCCGGTGGGGAATCTGATGGCCTCAGGCGCCGTTGCCACGGTGTATCGGGGTGGCCCGCCAACACCTAAGCATGGCGGACGCAAACCACCCAGGCATACAAGCTTCTACGCGATAGAGAAGCAAAGGGACAACCCATGTCACTATCGGGAGGCATGGGGAGCCGCAACAGAGTGCCCGGCCCACCGGCAGGAAGGAAGGAAGGAAGGACTTCGACTTTTTAACTACCTTATTCAGGGGTTCAGGGTACAAATGGTTGGTCCCTCTGGGGTCCAGGTCCAATATACAAAGCAAAGACAAACAAATTACCATAAAACCAAGAGCACCATGCCATTATATTCATAACATCACACCATGACAGACACCTTCGCTGTATTACATGTCATGCCTAACGTGCCATTATGTAGTTGGGACACCAGCCACACAGTCGTACAGGCCAAAGCCCTCTATAAATAAATGATTCCTACCCTGCTCTATCCAATCATACATGTGACAACACCTTCAACTTCCCACACAAAGAAAAAAAAGCAAAAAACAGTTTGGTGAGGGCCCAGGGCGTGGCATGAGCTAGGAGTCGCAGTCTGACACCAAGCCTGCCCAGTCACCCAGACTAGTCATGACATCAGAGTGCATATAGAAGACAGCCGTCCTCTACATGGCACAGCACTCCCTCAAGGGCCCAGCGTGCCTTAAAGGTGGGCACCACCCACCAGAGCACAGCGCGCTCAAACTCTGAGCTGGTCCTGGAAAGCCGGTTGTAGTAGCTCTTGAGGACGGCCATCTTGGCCTGACCCAGTAGAAAGTTGGCCAGGCAGACGAGGCCCTGCTTGGCCACCCGGTACAGGTAAAAACATACATAGGTGGTCTCCGAGAAGCTCCTGTCCAGCGCCTGCAGCGGCGACTCGAGAGCAAGAAAGAACAGCTGCAGCCAGGGACAGTCAAGGAAGGCATGAAAGAGGTTCTCCTCAATGCTGCAGGACAGAAGGGGCAGGCTGTTGAGGTGGCTGGGTCAAAGTGGGATGTAAACATGCCAGTGGCTAGGATGCCATGCAGCAACCACCACTGCAGGTCGCCAGTCTAGTTGGCAATTTATACAATGTGCGCCAAGCCAGGTGGGCCAGTGGGGAATCTGGTGGCCCCAGGCGCCATTGCCATGGTGTATCGGGGAGGCCAGCCAGCACTTGGGCGTGGCAGACATGAACCACCCAGGCATAAAGACTTCTATGTGACAGAGAAGCAAAGGGGCAACCCACGTCACTGTCCGGAGGTACGGGGAGTGTCAGCAGGGTGCCAGGCCTGCTGGCCAGCTTGTCCTCCACAGCTGGGGTGACTGGCAGCATGGGAAAAGCCTCACTCGGAGCATCCGCAGCACAGGGGACCTGGCGTGCCCAGAGATGGGCATCCAGGGTGGCTGCTGCCTCCGGTGGGAAGGCAGCCTGGATGTCACACCGGAGACAGCCCAGGCTGCGGATGGGGCACATGCCTAGCTGGGTGGTCAGGGCCTCAGGCAAGAGCCAGGCCGTCCAAGCAGGGTCAATGAGATGGCCCAGGCAGAGGACACACAACTGGATGAAGTCGGCCATGAGGCTGGTGAAGGCCAGGCTCAGCACAGGGCACCACGGGGTTGCATTGTGCACCAGGGGCTCCCTTAGCAGCTATGAGAACTGCAGGCACTGGGCCCAGGGCTGGAGGTGGAAGGTGGCCTTCCAGGCTCATACCACGCTGTGGTAGAAGGCCAGAAGCACTGCCCAGTTCAGGAGTGTGAGGTCCAGCAGGAAGAGCTCCAAGTCAAAGCCAAGGGCTCCCACCCTCTGCAGGAACCAGCATGCCAGTTGTTGCCAGGGTAGGCACTCCTCACCATAGAGGAGTCTCTAAAAGGCTTGCAGGCAGAAGGCGGCCACCTTGCTCACCAGGTCGACCAGACTCAGGCTCCCCTCAGTGACAGGTAGGTAAATGATGGCCCGTGGGAGCCAGTGGCACCCATCCCAGAAGAAGTCTACCAGAAGGCACTGGAGTCTCTTGAGTAGGTCCAGCAGTGGGTTGAGTACAGTGCATCAGTGCCACAGAGTCGCTGCCACTAGGTTGTTGGCGATGAGGACATGTCCGCGGTAGGAGAGGCTGGGTAGGCGCCAGCACCACCATTGCAAGCGAGCCTCCAGCCCCTCCTCAAGGCCATCTCAGTTGTGTGCCATGCAGGTCAGCAGCCACAGAAACACACCCAGGACCTTGAGGCCCTTGTGGTGCCCGGTGAGGTCCCCTGACAAAGCCAGGGGGGGGGGGGGGGGGGGGGGTTGCGCTGCTCCATGCACCGAGCAGCAGGGTATCACTCTTGGCCCAATCAATACAGGCCGAGGAGGCAAGCTTATAGGCTCGCTGGCAGTTCCTCTGGGCCCACACATCTTCCTGGGTGTTGAGGAAGGTGGTCACATCATCCGCATATGCCTATAGCCAGAGTGGAGGGCCAAGGGATGGGCCCGTGGCCGATGGCAAGGCCACACCACTCAGGCAGCACCACAGCGCATGCAGCAGCAGCTTAACTGTCAGGGCATAGAGCGTGCCTAACAGGAGGAAGCCATGATGGATACCCCTGCACATGGGGAATGGGATGCAGAGCATGCCATTCACCTTGAGCAGGCTGGAGGTATCTTGGTACAAGACCTGGAGGGCCCCAGTGAAGAGGGGCCCAAAGCCAAAGGCCAAGGCAGGGGCTGAGGAAAGGCCAGAAGGTCTTGTAGAAGTCAGCAGGTAACCTGTCAAGGCCTGGGACTTTGCTGGAGGTAAGGATGGCTGTGGCAACTGCCAGCTCCTCCAGAGACAGTTCCTGCTCCAGCTCACTGACCTCCAGGGCGCAGAGACATGGCAGACCCTCATGGAGTTCCCATGTGGCCTCGGAGCAGAATGGCTCAGCTGCAAACAGGTCATGATAGA
Source organism: Alligator sinensis (assembly GCF_000455745.1). Taxonomy (NCBI): domain Eukaryota; kingdom Metazoa; phylum Chordata; order Crocodylia; family Alligatoridae; genus Alligator; species Alligator sinensis. The sequence goes on along the minus strand of NW_005843101.1, from coordinate 354,310 downwards.
AGGCAACACCATGCTCACGCACTTCACCCAGGGCCATGATTACCCAGCCCTCGGGGGTCTTGAGGTGATCTAAGACTTCGCTCACTGCCCGCCGCCACTCCAGGTCAAAGAATGGGTTGGGCCATCAGATTCTGCCAGCTCTTGGCAGTGGGTGTGGATCCTCGCTCCATGGGCTGCACTCTCCGCCAAGTCATGCAGGCATTTCCTGCGGAACCAGAGGCTCTCATGCAGCACCACTTACTGCCGGTGGCCAGCAAGGTGGCCTTGAGCTCTACCACATGTTCCTCCAGCTCTCGAATATGGCAATGCAGTTCATTCATAGCCAGCTGGGTGTATTTCTGGCAAGAGGCCCAGATCTGTACCTTGTCCACGTCCCACCATAGATTCCAGGAGGAGTAGCTCAGGCTTGTGGCCTCCCAGCCCCACCAAAAGTGGGCAAAGCAGTCCCAGAAGTAGGAGTCTTGTAGCAGGCTGATGTTGAAGCACAAAATAAAGTGTCTGCACACAGTCTTGGCTGCTCAGGCTCAGTTCACAGCAGACCAGGCTATGATCTGACAGGCCTGAGGGAACAACGTGGCCACTGCACAGGAGTGGTAGATGGTGCTTGGTGACATAAAGGCGGCCAAGGCGGGCCAAGGTGAGACCACAGCACTCTTCCTGGCCCAGGTGTACTGGTACACATCAGGATGGAAGGTTCGCCAAACATCATCAAGGTCCGTGGTCTCCAGGGCAGACTGTAGTTTGCGGGCTGAGGGCAGGTGAGGTTCAGGCCTCGTGCAGTCAAGCTAGGCATCAATGGTGCAGTTACAGTCCCTGCCTATGAGGAGCAGGTTATCATCCTCACTAGGGTTACGCGGGAGGGTGGCCAAGGTCTTGAAGAAAATGGCCCTCTCCTGGTCATCAGTGGCTGTGTAGACATTGACGAGTAGCAGGTGGTGTTGTGCTAGGGTGATGCAGACAGTCAGCAGATGGCCGGGGATGACCTCCTGCTCCACCACCACGTCAAGCTGCTGCTGCAGCAATAGGAGAGTCACGACCCCAGTGCAGAGGTTGGTGCCATGGCTCAGGAACAAGTGGCCTCACCAGGCAGCATGCCAGACCACCTTGTTGAGTCCATCAAAACGCGTCTCCTGGAGGAAGGCAATGGTCAGCCATTTCTGGTGCAGTAGCTCCAAGATGGCCTCCTGTTTCACAAGACAGCCATTGATGTTAAAAGTGCCAATGGTCGTGGCTGCCATGGGGGTGGGGATGGGAGCGGAAGAGAGAGGCAAGTTGTGGGTGGAAGAGTGGAGGTAGGTGTAGGTGGAAGAGTGAGCACCCAAGAGCAGAGGAAGATAGCAGAGACAGGTCAGGGAAGGCCTATCATGCCCTACTCTACTCCAGGGACCGTCCCAGGCCCCATTCATCTCTCACCCACTCTGCAAGCTTCTCCAGATGGTAAGCTATCTACAGGTTGCCTAGAGCTTGCTGCATAAGTTTGGCCGCAGCCCTGGCAGCCTTGACAAAAAGCTTAGGGTCTGTGCACCACTGGGTGATGTGCCTCACTACATTCTTTTGTCCTTTAGTCCACTACAGAAAGGTGAGGAGACCCCCGTAGTTGGGGGTGACCCAGTTGGGGTCCACCAACGTGGGCTGTACATTTCCAACAGAAGAACGGTGAGGCCGCACACCAGGTGGGAGCTCATGCAAAAACACAGTGTCTATGCCCTCAATGTCCAATCACAACAGTCTCTTCTCATCGTCCAGGTTGAGGACTAGCTCCAGGACAGGAATCTCTGTCTTCTTGAGGTGGGGAGAGGTTAGTGACCCCTGCTGTCACCTCTCTCACTGCCAAATCATCCCCGGCCATGGCCATGTGCAACGGGGTCACCAGCAGGCCACTTGGAGTGGGGTCAGGCTCTCCAGTGGGGGTCTCCCCAGTGCCAGCCGAGGAGGGCCCTGGCAGGGATGGGGTGTCCTGAGAGGCCCCCTTCATCTTCCCCTCCTTGTTCTTCTTCTTTGGAGGAGTGGCGAGCAACCCCCACTTCATAGGGGATGGGATGGACTGCTCCCAGCACCCCCACCCACCCGGGCCGGCCACCTTAGACAAGGCTGTGGTGGAGGGAAGCTGGGAGGAGGCCCAAGCTCCATTGTCTGACAGGACCCTGGCGCCACAGTCACCAGCCACCCCAGCCTCCTTGGCTGGGGGGGTCAGGGGGCAAGTGGAGACATCAGCCCCTCCACCTGGTGGGGCCTCTGCACCAGGGAGCATGGGCCTGGTAGGTAGGACAGGCAGGGGAGAGGGCTGGGTAGTAGTCCCAGCCCCTCCGCTCGACAGCTCTCTTACGCCAGAGACCCCAGCCCCCTCAGATGAAACAGGGGTGAAAGGAAGTCAGGAAGAGATCCCGGCCTCACTGGGCAGGGCCTATGCCCCAGAAGTGGGCACCATCCTTCAGCGCCTCTGCAGTCACCAATGTTCTGGGAGCTTTCCCCAGCAGGCACTGGGCTGCTAGGTGGGAAGAAGTATCACAATGGAAACATGTGGTCTCTCCCAAGGAAAAATAAATCACAAACCTCCACCCATCAAGCATGAGGTTCAAGGAGTGAGGCAGAGAACGGGGAGCCCTCCCTGAGGAGCATGAAGACCTGCCTTCAAAAGGACAGGACATGCTTCAGCTTTGGGTGCTTGCTTCTGATCGTCAGTCAGCGAAAGGACTTGTAGGAACCCCATAGGGCTCAAGTCCCATGGCCAGCTCCCAATTGGACAGGTGTGGGGGCACATTGGAAATCACCACCATCACCACCTGGATGTCTAGAGGCGTGACAAGATCGTGTATGCCTGAGATGTCCAGGCCCTCCATGCACACCCTGTTGACCAGGATTGGAGCACTCAGGTAAATCACCGGTATCATGCATATTAACACAAGCCGCCTAACATATATTATACCATCCCAGGAGGTCAGTTAGGGCACCTGCACAGGCCTTGACCCTCGAGGGGGGAAGGGTATGGACCCTCAAGCCATGGTTAAGGGGGAGGTCTTAAGAGGCATCCCCATGCCA
>NW_005843101.1:345601-351246 GCF_000455745.1 Alligator sinensis | reverse complement strand
TGACAGGGTTAATACCAAAGCTAAAACTAACTCAGGGAATGAAAAAAATCATGTATATATAAACTACAGAGATAAGTGTCTGGAAATGTGGCCATAAAAAAGCAAAAAGGGAGCGGGGTGAGTGCCCAGAGGGGAGAAAGGAGTAGTGAGAAAGAGAAAGGGGGGGGAAGTGTGTGAGGGCTGGGGTGGGGAAAGAAATTAAGAAGAAAAAGAGAAAAGCAAGGGGAATAAGAGTACCCCTCACAAGGCAAAAGATAAAATAAGGTAACTCCCCATGGCAGAGAATCAAGAAAGAGAGAGAAAGAGAAACAGTAAGAGAGAAGCTGTGAAGTAGATAAATGCAACTTGCAAGGAAACCAGAAGTAGAAGTGGGGGGAGGCAAAGAACAGAGAAAAAGAAGAAAAAACACTGCGAAAATGCAAGAAAAAAAATCAGAAAGGGAGATAAACAGAAGCAAGAGACCTTTATACAGGTGGGAGTCAGAAAAGGAAAGAGATAGTAAGCAGGGAGTCTTATACTCAGGATCACCCCACGCAGCTGCAAGTGAGCCCAGTCTGAGGCATCCAAAGTGGAAGGAAGGAAGAAAGGAAGGGAAAATATGATATATAGTTTTAACTTTTACTAGCATGCAACTTTCCAAATTTGCCAAGTCATTTTGAAGACAGAAGCTTACTTGTGCTTCAAAGCAAAGCACAAAATACTATTCAGTGGATGTGTCTGCTTTGCACTAGAGTTTACTGTTCCCAGGCTCAGTGTTTACACATGCACCTGGGACCGCAGCACATTGAACCAGGGCAGAGCTTCCCAGGCTGGCAAGGGACCCCAAGGGTCAGCCTGCCAGTCCAGGGCTGTTCCAACCTGGCTCAATGCGCTGCAGACAAGTTGGCTGGGATATGGGGGTGCTTCAGGATGAGGCTACCCAGCAGGCAGCATCTACACGTGCGTTGCAGCAGAGTAAATAATTCCGCCATAGGATAGTACTTGTATCTGGCAGTACTAGCCTGCAGCGGAGTTAATTAGTTTACTCTGGCCTAATAACTCCACATGTGTAGACTGATGACACTTTACTGTAGCGCTAATTAAGCAGCTCCACAGTAAGCATGTCATGTAGATTCGCCCAGTGTTGCTTACATTTAAAGTGTCTGGTGAAGTTGCTGTGTGAAATAAGAGTGAATGATTTGATGAAAAAGTACAAGCCGCATTTTTAAACATCCTAACAACAATTACTACTGTAGTTTGATCAACATGAAATGCATTAAAAAAAAAAACCATTAAGACAGTTAGGAGCCAAAGTTTCATTTTCAGAAGTGACTTTATCACTAAGATGTCTACATCCCATTGGCTTGGCTAAGTCACTTTAATTTTTTATATTTATTTGTTTATTAAGGATTCTGGCTAATTGCAATGCTTCTGAAGATGACATAACACACATACACCCATAATATAAATAATTTTGAACAAAGTAACCAAACTACAAGTATTATACTAAAAACAGAGCCCACCAACATCTAAACATTATTAATATAAACATAGTAGTAAATCAAGACATGAATCTATAATATTGTACATAGATCCACAATTGAAACACTAAAATCAAGTCTAATGTTAAAATGTATCTCTTATATCAGTAATAAAGGATATTTAACTCTAATCGCCTCAGCCTTTAAATGAAAATTGCGAGAGAGTTTATTACATTTGGATCTGTAAAAGATATTTAATATCTTCTATGTAGCATAATTTAAGCAAACGAGATGGTAAAAGGGGGAGGATTTTAAACCAAAATCCTGCCATTCTAATAATAACATTAGTTAAAATAGAATCCATTCCCATCTCTAAGCTCAGGAAAGATGCAGGAGTTGAGGGAGGAAGAGCCAGAAGAGCCCTAAGAAACTTGTTCTGTGGTATTTCTACATCATTACTACCCCATGCTTCAGCGCCATATATGATCTGAGAGGTAACTTTGGCTTTGTATGCTGATATAGGAGCTTGGGCTGATCATCCTGCTGTGATTTCATAAAATTACTTGATAGCCACAGCCGATTGGGCTGCCTTAGTTTTCACTGACTGAATATAATGTTTCCATGATGGAGAAGCTATGACTAAGACATCCAAATATTTATAGGTTATGACAACTTCAAGTTTGGTTCCCCCATATTCCATGGATATTTCATCACACAGCTTCCCCAATACATTATTTTGGATTTATCATAATTTACCTTTAAGTTATTTTGGCCACAAAAATGCTCAAAAGTTGTAACTGCTCTCTGTAATCCAATAGGAGTTCTTGACAGTATAACAGTGTCATCTGCATACATTAAAATAGGAATCAGGGTTGCTAATAATTTTGGGGGGTGAAAATGCACATCCTGCATATTTCCAATAACATCATTCATGTAGAGATTAAATAACAAAGGGGCCAAAATATATCCTTCTCTAACCCCTTTTTGTATGTGAATTTTTTATGTAAGTTTACCCTTCAAGCTCCACCTAACTTGGGCCCACATATCTTTATAATATTTTAATCAACAAATGCAAAAGAGAAGGGTCAATCCAATAATTTATCAATTATTCCCCCAAAGTTTCTCCCAAAGTTTAATTCTATCTATATTATCAAAAACTCTTGACATATCTACAAATGCAATATACAGCTGATTTGCGTATACTTATGTCTCAAAGATTGAAAAATAAATGTGTTATCAATAGTGATATATCCGTCCCTAAATCTGGTCTGATGTTCATGTAATATGTTTTCCCCTTTTACCCATGCTATGAGATGATATAACAAATGGCACCCAAAAATTTTAGCTGAAAGGGCGATAAGATTCTGGCTTATCTTTCAAACCTTTCTTGAAAATCAGTACAATTATACTCCCTCTCCAGGAATCTGAGATTTGGCCCAACTCAATTACAGAGTTATACCATTTTTCCAAGATCAGAGTCTACCATTTGATGTTATCAATGTAAACTTCCACTGGTATTCTATTTGGGTCTGGAGCGTTATTCTTCCATTGTGCTTTGAGGAGATGTGCTATTTGATCCTTTGTTACCCGATCCTTAATTGTATCAGTGGGTGGGGGTTATTACCCACTAAGATTACTATTTATTTGTTCCATAGAGGAAGTAAACTGATTGGAAAAATATTCTGCCCAACTGTCTGTGTTAATATTATTTTCAGGGTTATAATCAAAATTAGCTGTTCCCTTTGATACAAGTAGCCAGAAGGTTTTACTGCCATGACACTTTTGAAAATGGGATTTAAGCTCCCATAGCTGTTTTAGAAAATGTTACTACAAGTCTTTATTACTGAAAGACAACAAGGGAGACAATTTAAACTGGGGTGGGATGCAGCTACCCCTTCAGTGCCAACACTATTCCTGTGCTATAATTCTTGAGACAGGAAGTCGAGATGCATTGTGTAACAGCAAAGGATTTAGCTAGGCAGAATGTAATCTGATCATGGCAGATTCTTCTCTCTACGCTGGTGATGAGTATGATGGGGCCTTTAAAAGACCAAAAGGGTCAAGACTTCAATTCCGTATCTAGTCCAAGGCAGGTCTTTCCCACAGGACACGCTTTTAAAAGTTTCCTGGTCTTCACATGCATTCAATGCAGAGCTGCATTTGCAGTATTTCAAACTACATTAAAGTAGACAACCTACAAGAAATGATTCATAAAATGCCTGATTTCAATGATGTACATACTGCAGCATCTGAAGTTAGGCAAATACTGAAACAGATACACATTTTCCCAAAAACTGCTTTGAAAACTCATATGGGCAGATGGTTATTAGTGGGCTGATTAAGTTGATGCCACCTGAGAATACATATTGCACGGTGACTATCCTCCTACACACATGCATACTTAAAATGTTAACTAGAAATATAGTTATGTAACCTAGTGCTGTTTTGTAAAGATTTAGCTACTGTGCAGCTAATCATTTTATTTGTGTTCAGTTTATATTTGACTTTGGTCCTCAGCAATTAAAATGTTGGTATATGTTCATGGATGTATGTATAAATACAGATATAGATTTAATCATGCGGACTGCTGTCCTATGCATCAAAAACATGCATCTGAATCAACAGGAGGATATTACACCTCAAAGAGTGTAAGTTGCCTACCCAAATTTGTTCTCTGTACATTGCTAAAATAAACTACAACTAAACAAATGAAACTATACATAACTAGTCCCCTTTCTGTGTTAAACATAAATCGATAGATAAATTGTCTGATACAAATAGAGGTTTCATTTCCTTATTACTGTGAAAAATTCCATCTAAGGGCAAAGCACCTGCAGCGTGGAAGCAGTGTTAGTTGTTTTATTTTACAAAGGGTCCATCTAATAATGGTTTAGTTGGACTAAGATACAGTAAGATTTTTTTGTAAATTAAAGTAGTATTGTAATCAACAACAACAAAAAACACATACTTGAAAGTACCAAGTAACTCAGATATTCATTACTAGCCATTAACCTGATTTTCTAATGAATATGACATTAGGCATTCATTAACAATCATTTGTGTTTATGTGGAACTGTGGCTATATAATGAACATTGATAAATGAATGGAAGTGAAATGAGGGAATTTTGGACACTTACAAAGCAATTAACTTGTTTGGACTTAATTATATATTGAAAGCTAAATCAAGTACATTTGTAAAGCCACAAGGATATAGCCAGAGTCTAAAGGTCCAAAGATACAAAAGAAAAGACAAGAAAAGAAAAGCTTTATTTCTTTTAAAATACCTTATAAGAAAGAGGCAGACATAAGTATGGTATTAATGACAAACAGAGTCCATTTCTAGCAAAAGAAATAGGATTGCAGCCTGCATGTTAATAAAGAACAAAGTTAATGAAAAGCGAAACAACTTAGCCAATAAAAAAAAACCCTGTAGTTAACAATGAATTGCAAACAGGTGGTGTACTAGAGGGTTAATGTTTTTGTTTCTTAAAGAAAGGCTAGCACAAGTGCTCATGTACTTGAACATACGCTAATAAATGAAGCCACCTAGCAAACTAGATGTGAGAAGTGAGTGAATATTGAAGCTTGTTTTACAGTTATCAGAGCGCATTCCCTCTAATGAGTTGGTAACATGATCTCCAGTCAGTTCTTGACCACATCATTTCTGCTCACTGTGGCCCCAGTTCTGCAAACAGATGCAGTAATATGAACTCTTGCACCTGCAGGGAGGCCCATTAACTTCAATGGAACGCCGTACAGACTCAGCGCATTTGTTTGCAGGATCAGTACCTATATTTCGACCATTAACAGTCAGTAATTAGGGGAGGCAAGTGGACCACTTCTAGCAAATAATATGACAAGTTTGATTCAGTGGCTACAAGTTTTCTTGTATACTCGCTTTCTTTCCCTTTGTCCTTACCCTCTTCCCTTTGTCATGTCCCACTCGCACATGATGATCCACTCTTGATGTCAAGATCCTTGACAGTGTATGACCACTGAAGCCCCTCACTATTCTGATTGACCACTGGTTCCAGTCCATATGGGCTATTGGAGACATGGCTCTTCTGCCCAGTGTAAGCCAGGGCCATCACCAGGGTGTGTCTCTTTGCTACCATTGCTGATGTAGTTTGCCAGCATGACAGAATGGCCCTTGAACCCACCAGACAAGATCATGCAGCCTCTGT
>NW_005843101.1:322078-345540 GCF_000455745.1 Alligator sinensis | reverse complement strand
TCTTTCCCTTCGGTAGGATCCAAACTGCTCCTCAATCACATGGTCACTCTCTCTGACTTCTAACCCACCCTTGTTGTGCCAGTACCAGTAATCTGATTGCTTCAAAACCCACCCATGCATTTAACAGATAGGAAAGGATTCTCATCATCGTGCCATTAGGGCAGTACAGTTATTTTTTTTAAGTTTCTCTTCTTAAAGATGCACACAAAAAGTGACAAAGAATTTAAATCAAAAGATGTTTCAACATTTACTAGTAAACATATCCACTAAACAAGACGCACAGAACAGAGCTCCTTCAAAATAAGATTGTTTTTCAGCTCGGATCAAATGTTTTGCTTCTGAGAATCAAAGCCTTTGCCAAGGATGTGCACTATTTAAACAGCAATCTAAATTTCTACAGCATACCATAAAAAGGAACTTCCCTTAAATAAAAGTTTTACATTGAATAGTTAATATAAAATGTACTGCCATAAACATGTGCTTTGGTTATATAGAGAATGCAGTTTCATTTATTATACTATCCATGATCACAGAATCCCTCCAAAAAAGTAAAGTAGCCTCTTCTGAGATTTATTTTTAAAATCTGGCTTAAATTCTCTGAATATTGTTTTACCCCCTATTTTTGATACTTCCGCATGATTAAAGAATGCTGTTGGATTTTAGGAAGGAACCTGTACCTCCATAGGAAATCACAAATCCTTAACTAACATATGCTAACTTTTCTTCTGGGAACAAAAGAAGAATCTCTGTTTTCCCTTCACCAGCAAACATCAAGCAATCAAAGAAGAATCTTTTCAGCAACAAATGTTAGCAGGGAACTTCAGTTGTGTTTAATTAAGTTCTTCCGAAAGAAACTGCATGCTGTGGCACTGAAGAGGTTATCAGAGGTCAGATGCCTGCAATGACTTTGTGACCTCAAAAAGGCAAAATAAAAGGTGGTGGTATCCCTGCTGGTAAAATGGGCTTCCACTTTTGTTTCTCTCCCTTTCTGCTTTAATTTAATAGCAATCAGCACAATATGGCTGCTTTTCTTTTAACAATAGGATGGGCAGAAGTTAGATTTACAGCACTGCAAGGGGGAAGATAAGAAACAAGTGAAGCTCACTATGGTTCTTTATCTACAATAGGAACAGCACTTTGATACCCATAAATAACTTATAAATCTACTTAAGATTCATTGTTGTCAAAAGCAGACAGATGTGCACATTTTTAAATTTAGTATTACCTTCTGGAACAACTGTTACACAAAATAATTACCTCTAAAATTAATCAGATGTATAAACCAGTGCTGAATAAATAATGCACTGTTAATGTCTCCTAATCACTTATCACAGAGCTGTTATCACAGTGTGTATATATACACACTATACTATACTATACACTGTACTGATTATCTTAATTTATACATCTATGCAAATATACTATATTCTATAGATATATAAATTAAGATAATCAATACAGCATATATAACCATTAATATTCTAAAAAAATGCACTGGTAATATTGTTCTGAGGATCCCTGTACTCACAGAATATTCCCCTTAGGGGCACCCAGGTGAATGATGAGAGCAGTTTTTGTCCTCGAATATTTAAATAATAAGTTGTATAATTGCAAAGATTAATACAGCATCATGATTTCAGAGCATCTATTCTTACATTGATGCCCCAATAATATACAGAAAGTGGTCACCATTCACGTTTCTATGACTGCCTCAGGAATTCAGTCTTTCTTGTTAGTGCTCTGAAGCTAAAACTGAACTGCTTATCCTCCAGACTTCTTTTTAATGATTTATATTAGAAAAACATCAGGCATGCACTCATGTATATATTATTTTCATGAGGAGATATCTTTTCCTTTGCTTAATTATGCTACTTGCTTAATAACTTAATTATGCTACTTGCTTAATAACTTCTGTGGACTTTTAAAACAATAGTTCACTACTTCACTTGTTACCTATCATGCTTCATCACTTTGACATCATCCCTGCATTGAGCTCCCTTCCACTGGACTTTTCAGTCCTGAAAAATTCACCAACAGCAAACTTGAGACCCACTATAAGGTGAGACAGGAAGGGAAGGAGATTGAAACAGCTCCTTAAGGGGCACTGGCAACAGAAGAAGGAAGCTTGAGTGCATAGTTTACCACATTGCCATAGAGGGTGGAGAGAAATTCTAGCTGTCATGAGAGCCCATGAAGTGTAGAGGCTGAACTATGCCCACCTCTAGGTTACAAGAAAGAGTGAGCAAGAGAAGGGGTTCCTTCCTCTCTCAGGTCTTCTGAAAAAGAAATTATTAGGATATTAGGGGGCAAGGGTGGAGGTATGAAGCAAGTATTTTGCCCACAGTCTCTATTGGAGGAAACTCCTATTAAAATCAATATGAGTTTTGCCAGCACGAGGTGCACAGCATCAAGTGCTACAAATGGTATATCACGTTGCATACCTTTTATTTTTTATATTTTTAAATATAAGAAACATTTTTAATCCTTTAATAAAACTATAGCATTTGATCCAATTCTGTCACAGAATTAAATCACACAAAGTCAGAATTGTTTGATGTCAGTGTACGCATCTTGTCTCGGTCATTCATTTAACAATAAAGTAGAGAGGTAATTAGCTGTGTTAGTCTTAAATCAGGCAGAAGGCAGGGCCTCGTGGTACCGTAGAGACTAACACATTCAGAGGGAGTCTCTAAGGTGCCATTCTGCCCTGCCTTCTGCTTTAGCAATGAAGTATAAGCACTTTTGCTTGCCAGCTTTAGCCATTAGAAAATGCAGTTGCAATTCCAAAAGTAACATAATATAATATTCTTACACAACATTTAAAAAGTGGGCACTTTTACACATGCTCCAATGCATTCTAAGCAGAACGCTCCAGCGTGTTGCAGCATCTCATGTATTCAGCACCCCCACATTACAAAATGACAGCAGGGGCATTTTAACTGAAGCTCAAATAAGCTTTAGTTAAAGCACCCCTGCCACCATTTTGAAACATGAAACACTGAATACATGAGATGCTGCGGACATTTTAATTGGAGCAGCTCCCGCGAGTCACTCTAATTAAAATGCCCCCCCACCCCAAAGCACGTGTATAACTATCACTTTTAGTAACAAGTGCTCACAGCTCAGTAGAATAAACTTGAAAGATAAATTAGAAAAAAGAATCTGAAAAAAGAAGTTGCAAAGGACCAAAAGACAAAAGTTACTGTCAAGGGTTTTGGGGTTTCTTTTCCCCCTCATTGCAAATAAGCCCTTTCCTCCCTGTGCTTTAAATCTTGTCCTCTTCTGAAACTATAGTCATAAGGATTTAATCAATACTCAAAACAATTACTTTCTAAAGCAAAACAATCCAAGGTCAACTGAAGATAAAAGCAATCATACAGTCTCTTAGTAATATCTTAATGCCAAGCTTCTTGTTTCACTTCCAGCCAAATCCAAATGACAAGAAAGAGTACAATATTTATTTTCCTTGGTAACATGCTGGGATACCAGAGTGTACACTCTAACTGACTAGTCTAGTGTGTTTGTCCTCAGCTTGTTCCACATAATTCAGTAAAATACAGACAAGTGCCACATCTGGATTTGTTACCTAGGCAGCAAATAAACGTAGTCTGAAACCTCACAGCCAAACAAGCAGTAGGAAATTTTAACTAGTGACAAGCTATTCATTTATTAAATTCCACTAGAATAAAAACAAATTCAACTTTGCCTCAATTAAAATTAGATTACTTTGGAAAATTTCAACTTAAATTATAAACAGTATATAATGTAATGTTGAATTGAACACTGTTATCTAAATGCAACAATTGGGGAACACTTTAAAAATCTCATCACCATGTTTAAAACAAAACAATCGGCTAAAAGCATCTTCATAATACCAATTATATCAAACAAGTTAATGGTAGAAGGCAACTGTTGTTCCTATATGTATTGGAGAGCGTGGTAGGCTTGTTTACAGAAAACACGTGTTTTCAAAAAGTTAAGCATGACAACAGCTACAGTCCGCTTAAATCAGAAAATTTGATCAACACTTTACATTGCACTACATTTCAGTATATAGGCTATCAAAAGAAGCTTTTCTGTGTTCATAATTAGTACTAGTTTTACATTCAACGCTACTTTCAAGCATTTTACAAATGTTGGCCTTCGTTTTGAATTAATTGACATTATAAGACAGCAAGCTAACAAAATATTGGACTTGCACTCACCTTATTTAAAGCAGGGTTCTTTAATGCTAATTGCTTGAAAACATTTTCCTGGGAAGACAAGCAGGGCTGCCATGATGAATGGCTGGTTACTTTTAAAATTTTCTGATTCCCACCAAAATAATGCATCCTTTTTCTTCTCCAGCATATGAAGTCATTGATACCTTTTGTGCCAGACTGATTTTTCCAGTTTGGTTGAGAAAACAGAATAGATGCCTTTGTCTGTAATTCAAAGTGTTTCATGTTTGCAGCTTTGCCTCAAGACCAAAAGTTCGAAATCTTAGGGAAGAAGCAGAGAGCAGAAAAATAAATGTTAGCTTGAAAATTATCCACACAGTGCCTATGATAGCCAAGAGATTTTTCTCAGGTATTTTCAACAAGAGTATGAGCTCATCCTGTAAATGATAAACTAAAGGAGGAATGTACACTCTTGAGGCCTGAAAAAAGTCAAGGAATGCAGCCACACACATAAGAGCTAGTTGCAAGAAGTCTATAACGACATTAAGAAAACACTAACTTAAGTGTTGCATATTTGTAAAAAAAAAAGTTGTTTTGTCAGAGGTTGTGTGTTATTATCACTGGTTAAGGCTGGAAGGCAAAACACTTAAAGATGAAAACTGCAGTGGAATTAATCAAAAGCAACATTAGAAATCTGTCCTTTAGGGCTTTCCACTATTTTTGCTGATTCCTTCAGAATCAAATGGACTTCATAGCTTCTCTCTAAAGAAATTAATCAAACCTAAAACAGAATTCAAAGTTATTGGGGGGGGGGGGGGGTGTTAAAAAAAAAAACTAAAAAAAAAGACAAAAAAAAGAAAAGAAGTTTTGTGGGGGGGGGGGGGTGTTAATAAAAAATATTACTCAAGATATCTAAAATCACTTCCTGAAGTGATTAACCTGATTCTGTGAGTAAATTCTACAGCAATAACTATGTACTCAACAACATTGGCCCCACTTCTGCAAAGACTGCAAATGTGCTCTTTAACACTAGCTTCTCCCGGATGTAATGTTAAGCACATGCGTAAGCCTTTGCAGGACTGGAGCTGTGAAATTTACAATGCATTTTATTGAAGAAGGGAATATTAATAATGGGTACCAGCTGTATTAAAACAACACTGTGCTTTCCAAAAATTCTGGAGGAAAGTCAATGAGTTCCCACCTTCAACAATACTCCCAGCTCACCTTTCTTCCTGTAGCTTGTCTAATCAACAGCCCTGTCTCTAGTGGGTTATGGAATAGAGAAAATCCCACACAATTTACTGATTCGTTTTGATGCACTGGCTGGGGGAGTAGTTAGCTGATTGCACGATTTCACAATGATTACACACTTAATTTATACAACACAATTTTATTTTAAAACTCTTTGCTACGTATATAACACTGCTTAGCTTTAAGAAACACCATAAACGTTAAAAACACAATAATTACATATATCAGAAACAATGCTCCGAATGCACTTCCTTCCCAAACAATGCTATAAGAATTAGTGTTACAAAAACAACTACAATTACAACTAAAAGTTAAATTTGAGTCAATACTGTTATTTTTCATAATATACTTACAATCCTAGAATTCCGAGAAGCCAAATACCAAAATATGGTTTCATTCCTCAGTAGTACGATTTAATGGGTTGGCCTCAGTAGTACGGTTCAATGGGCTGGGCTCAGCAGTGATAGGACTAAGTCCCCTTCCTTCAGTCCCTTTCAGGTGCTCTGCGGCTTCAGCGTGAACTAAGAGATTCGTGTTCACGGAGAGGTTGGATTAGGTGATCAATCTAATCCGAGTTTACACTTGCGATTCTTCCTTCGTTGTTCTGCAAGTGAAGTCACCTCCAAATTGGGACAGTAAGTTACAGGTTTTTATTGAGTGAGCTGCCGTCAGTGGGGCTCCTCCTACTCAACTTATGGCTTTGATGTCTCGGAATTCAGGATATTTGCTTTCTTTGTAAAAGACTTCTAAAGATACAATTTAAGTTAAGGCTTTAAGTGAAGTCAGGACATTTTGCACGTAGCCCCAAAACAATGAGCTAGATAACGAGATAAATCCTATCTTCTTCCTGAAACTGGCTAATGGGCAACCTTTACAAACATTCAAACTATTTCATTCAATATGACAAGCCCCTATACCCCTGCACAGATTTTGAGCCAAACAAAGATATACAAAAATCACCAAAACCTAAGTGACTGCAGCACTGATGCCTACACAGTCATATGGGTAGCAAATTGGCTAGATGGTTGCACCCAGAGAGTGGTGGTAGACAGGCCATTTTTGACCCGCAGGGATGTGGGCAGTGAAGTCCCCCAGTGCTCGGTCCTGGGGCCTGTATTGTTCAACATCTTCATCAGCGATCTGGATGTGGGTGTGGAAAGCACACTGTCCAAATTCACTGACAACACCAAGTTGTGGGGCGAGGTGGGCACGCTGGAGGGGAGGGATAGAACCCAGCTAGATCTAGACAAATTACAGGAGGTGGGAGGATGAGAATAGGATGGAATTCAATGCAGACAAGTGCAAGTCGCTGCATCTAGGGAGAAGGAACCAACAACACACCTATGGGCTGGGGAACACCCTTCTTGTCAATACGGTAGCAGAAAGGGATCTTGGAGTCATTGTTGACTCCAGGATGAACATGAGCTGCCAACGCAAGGAAGTGGTCAGTAAGGCTAACTGCACCTTGTCGTTAGGTGGAGTTAGCCTTACTTGCTAACCTACAAGATGCAACCACAACCTGCTTGTGATGCACCTACAGATGCATCACAAGCAGGTCCAGGGAGGTGATCCTTCCCCTCTATGTGGCATTGGTCAGGCCACAATTAAAGTACTGCATCCAGTTCTGGGCACCGCACTTCAAGAAAGATGTGGCTAGCTTTGAAAGGGTACAGAGGAGGGCCACTTGCATGGTCAAGGGGCAGTGGGGCAAGCCCTATGAAGAGAGGCTAAAGGGCCTGAACCTATTCAGCCTCCACAAGAGAAGGCTGAGAGGGGATCTGGTGGCCATTTACAAACTCACCAGGGGGGACCAGCGGGAATTGGGGGAGGCTCTGTTCCTCCAGGCACTACCCGGGATTACTAGGAATAATGGCCACAAATTGTTAGAGAGAAGACTCAGGCTGTACATCAGGAGACATTACTTTATAGTTAGGGCTGTCAGGCTCTGGAATGGGCTCCCAAGGGAGGTGGTGCTCTCTCCTACCTTGGGGATCTTCAAGAGGAGGCTGGACAAATATTTGGCAGGGGTGATATGATCCCGGCACTCGTTCCTGCCCGGGGCAGGGGGTTGGACCTGATGATCTGTTTAGGTCCCTTCCAACCCTAAGCACTATGATACTATAATACAGGGTCTAGAAACATGAAAGAAACAAGATCCATGAAAGCACCTAAACCAGAACTGTATATATGGATGGAAGAGGAAAGGCAATCTAACTGTAATTGTTTTTCATTAAATTGTGACAGTGGGATTGATTCCGTCTTACAGAGGAGGATCTGTGAAGGAGAAGATGCCAATTCAGAAGGTAGATGAGCTCTGAGTATTGCTCTGGTAGTTTTTCATAGGGTGCTCCTATATTCCTTGTCAGTCTTGCAATTACGGTCTAAATGCTAGGGAACTGCAAATTATATCCCAGTCTATAAACTAACTATTAAATTGGATGAGTGCTAAAGAGAGAAAAAAATGTCTCACGGCTAATATGTTAGTTTGAGACTCTGGAGATCTGCGTTTAATTCTAGTCCAAGCAAGAGCAGTATAAGATCACACAAAGAGCCTGTCTAATTTGTATCTTATCTCCCCATTTATAAAAAAGGAAAAATAATGCTTTTCCCCTCCATCCCCCCCAGCCCCATCTTTGTTCAGTCTTATGTATTTGCATTATTATAATGGAGTGGAAAATATTTTTGCTACATGTAACAAAAACAATCAACCCTAATCTTGATCAAGGCCACTTGGCAGTAGAATAAGACAAATAAAAACAAAGCAAAGAAAAGAAAACAACACCATTAAAAACTATGGACCTGGTTTACCTCAGGTAAATGAAACTATGCACAGGACTGCATTTAAATATCAAGAAATAGACTTTAAGGCTAGGGACAGACATTCAAAAAGCCTGAGCCTGAACTGATTCAATCTTTGCAGGCTGGTTAATCTAACCTGCCTAGGTTGAACCAATTTGTAACTGTACAGACATTCCCTCTGGACTGAGGAAATGCAGACACATACCTACAGTGGCTCAGGATAGAAACTGGGGGGTGCTAGAGCAGCCCTCCCTTTCTGTCTATAGTGCTGAGCTGAGCGGGGACATGGCCAGGCCCCCTGCCGGTCACTCTGATTAGGGAGGGGTGTAAACCACTACCCTGCCTGCACAGTCTCAGGCTTTTCCCCACTCACTGCTCAAGGGGCAGGAGTGTTGCCAGCCCCCAGCCCCAGGCTAGCACTCTGAGGCAAAGTTGGGAGGGGATGGAAGACTGCTTGTGTGCAGTGCACACATCTGTTCATGATACTAAGCTTTTCAATCTCCCTTTCCCACTTCTTCATACTGGCTAGGGACAGACATTCAAAAAGCCTGAGCCTGAATTAATTCAATCTTTGCAGGCTGGTCTAACCTGGCTAGACTGAACTGGTTTGTAACTGGACAGACGTTTTCTCTGGACTAAGGAAATTCAGGCACGTGCCTGCAGTGGCTCAGGCAAGAAGATGCGGGGCACTAGAGCAGCCCTCCCTTCCCTTCTGCAGGGAGCTGGGCTGAGAGGCGGGGGAGCATGGCAAGGCCCCAGCAGGACTCTATCATTAGAGAGGGCTGGCTGCATGGTCCCAGACTTTTACCTGCTGGCTGCTCAAGGGGCAGGAGTGTGGCCAGCCCCCAACTGCTGGCTAACACTGTGAGGCAAGGTGGGGTGTGTGGTGCATGCATCTGTTGATGATACAGAGCTTTTCAATCACCCTCCCTGCTTTGTCCTGCTGTCTGCAGCAAACTAACAGGAGAGCAACTTCTTAAACAGCTTACCAGCTGACCTGTTGATTAGCTCCAAAAGCCCTAAGTAGTCACTGTTATGTCTGCCTGCCCCAGTAAAATTGGAGAGAGACACACAGAGACATCTCTCAGTATTAGATAGCATACCACATGCTGGCTACAGTCCCTACTGTGGCAGAGAGGAGGAAGGGAACTCTGCTTAAGCAGTGAGTGGTGAGAGGGGGAGGAAAGCAGGGCACAGGGAAGTCAGCAGACCCTGCTGTGCCTGCAAGCCTGTGCTGAGCTCTAGCCAGGGAACAGAGGGGAGGGGCCAGCCCTGCTGTGGAGCAGAGAGCCCTGCCCAGCTTAAACCAGGAAGGGGTCTGTGGCAGACATTACATAAACCAGTTTGAGTCATATCAGTTAAGTCTGATACTACATTCAACCATGTTTACCTTAAACCAGTTTCAGCCATTTTGAAACTGGTTTATATGCACTGAACTTCTGTTCTGTTACAGGTTTAAACCAGTTTCTGATCACTTAAACCGGTTTATGTGTAATGTCTGTCCCTAGCCTAAGTAACCTATATGCAACAACATGAAAAAGGGGTGAGAAAGGATTTTATCACAGAGGGTGCCTGTAGACATGCAGCAAGGCTGCTCTGCTGCATTGTAATTACAGCACATTAGAGCAGACTCAATTAATCAAGCCTAGTGGAGCGTGGTAATTGCTGTGCTCCAGCAGACTAGAGGATCCTGTATATCAGCGTCCCCACACTGAAAAATGTTGGCGGGGGTATTTTAACTAAAGTTCATTCAATGAGCTTTAGTAAAAGTCCCCCCACTGCCATATTTCAGGACAAGGATGCTAATACTTTAATTAGAGCAGCTCCAAGGGCCACTCTAATTAAGCCCTCCCTCCTCCCCCACGAGCACATGTATAAATATCCTAAGCTTGCATGCAATTTTTGAGGGGAAAAAATGATTTACAAAGGTCTTTGCACTGTATATTATAAAACCTAAAATCTTTGTTCCATAGTATTAGGGGTCAGCAAGAGTCGCTTTACCCCCAGTGTTGAATACAAAAAGGCATTACAGTCCCAAGATGTAAGGCCTTTGATTCTGGAGAAGGAAAAAAAGGCATCTTCAATATCAGGTATTATACTATTTACATCTCAGGTCTGATTTCTACAAGCTACTCTAACGAAGTCATTGGAACTTCAACCTAGGGTTAGAGTCCACCTATACAATGTATTTTGCAACCTGGAGGCCCACATCATTAGTAACAATGTAGGGTCAGATCCTCAATGGTTGAAAATCAGTGTTCCTCTACTGACATCAATGGCTGCATCCACATGAGGAGGAATGTGTGGTTTGTGGCACCTGAAGGCCTTTTGAGGCGCTGCAAAACATATGCAGAGCACATTAATCTAACAAAATTAGATACTAGGATAGTGGCACAGCACACATGGCTGCAGCATGTACCGCCTGAAACTGGATCCTGGCCAGCTAGAGCCACGCTCTGGCTACTGGCCATGCACCATGCACCTGGATTGCTGCTGCAGCCCCAGGAGGCCCTCAAGACCCCAGGTAAGGCTGCTGTGGCCAGCCCAAGTACTGGCCCATCTCCCCACACCTGACCCCAGCCTCCCCAACTTCCTGCTGCATGCCAGAGTGCACGTGCAGGGTCATGCCCAGGGACAAGTAGCAGCAGCACAAATATGTGCTGCTGCTATTTGTCCGTGGGGAAACATAAGTTCCCACTCATGGGGATGCGCCCAATGGATCTACACTAATTTATCTAGTCCATAATGTTATCTATAAAAATCTTGGGTCTCCGCTATCTTTATGGTGATTACAAGTCATTTATACTTGTTATTTTCTAGCACTACATGGGCCAGTGTGCAAGCTCTAGTTATACTGCAGGAAGAAAGACTTTTTTGTTCTATCTTTTTAGTTTTGTTAATTCCTATTTTATTTAACAACGTGCCTGTGAAAGAATTCCTCTAGAGAAACGTTTTTGAGTGGTTTGTTTTTAAATTGGCATAAGAGTATTACATTTTACAGGGCATTAATTTATAGGGTTTTTATTCAAATCAAGCTCAGAGGTGGTTTGAACATGAAATATCTCATAGATTCTGGAATTACTATTTCCTGTTTTAAATGATGGCTCACAAAGACTTAGAATAGGTGGTGTTAATTCCAAGAGTCCTACACAGAGCAAAACAGAAAAATAATTCAAACCAAGCAATTATGGCACAGAACAACAACTAAATAATTACTTAGACGATCATTTCTAATCATAGTTGTAATATTCACTGGAGATGGGATTTTGAAAGGTTCTCAGCATTGGCCTAAATCCAACAAAACCAAAACCAGCCACTTCTTAAAATCCCACCCTAAAAACTTGATCCAAAGCTTATTAAAGTTAATGGAATGACTTATTGCCATCACTGGCCTATGGATCATGCCACTGATCCTTTGAAGCTCAGTCATAACAGTACAGTAATCCTTAGCCACAACTGCAGTAGAAGTGCTTCTATGCAGGTAAGAATTGCTTTGGTGAGAGCCAAAGGTTCATGCCAAGTATCTCTATCTTGAGCAAACCAGCCTACAGAAGGTATTTGGTTCATCCAGTCATTGCATTTTATATAAAATGCAAACATTTGTTTCTTTAGAAAACTGTACAACTGGGCCTGAGAAAGAGTTTGGGAATAATATCATGCCCTTCCAGAAAGAAGCCTACAGTACAGCTTAAAAGACATGGTTAGGAGGAACGGAGCTGATCTCTCTTTTTCTCAGTTCTCATCTCCACCTGGTTGCCAATAAATTGGGTTGGGAATTTTTGAACAGGAAGTTTTTCCTGTTTGAAGGCAATAATTAATTTAAACTTGTTACAGAAAAGTGTCTATTTCAACAGAAATTTTCCTGGAAAGGTTTCTCATTTCCAAAAGGATCTCTCAGGTCAAACAAGAGAGATCAACCCAAAAGTAGCATCAAAGCCCAGTGATGTGGGCATTGACTTGGAACTTGGGAGACCCAAATCAAGCTGTTATGCTGCCTGATTCAGTCTCATTCTCTGGCTCAATCAACATTTATTAACTTATAAAAAGTAGAACAGTTTCCACTGGAGACTTTGAGAAGGAGAAAAACTGCTTCTGTAGCCTGGTGGTGGGGCCCTCACCTGCAATGTGGGAGATTGAGGGTTATCTACATAGCAAAATGCAGTGTCATGTAGGGACACACAAGCTGGAGCTGAAAAACTAGCTCAGATACCAGAACCAGTGTAGTTCTGTTAGCCCTGCTAAGAAGCAGGGTATATTAGTCTAGGTGGAAAGCCACACTAACAGGCGCATCCACACAAGTGCACAAGTGTGTATCGCAGCATCTTGAAGCCCTTTAAAATGCTGCAAAAGGCACATGCAGGAACAAAAAAAAGTTCAAGACCTGATCTCCACCTGGTTGAGAGAGCCATTCCCACTTGGCAGGGACACTGCCTGACAGCCACATGGCAATTGTGAGTATCCTGATCCCCATGTGGCTGAGAGAGCTGTCCCCACTTGGTGGGGACACTGCCCGCCATGTGGCTGGCAGGCAGCACCCTGCTGAGCAGGGGCAGCTCTCCCGGCTATGTGGGGATCAGGACACTCCAGGTGGGAGGCAGGCAGTGGCAGGCAGCCATGTGGAGATTGGGACCAGCCCCTGTGTCCCCTGCCAGCCCCAGGGCTGGCACCCGGGGGAGCCTGGAGCTGCCTCTGGCTGCTGCAGGGGGGCAGAGCAGGAGCAGCCCTGGACTGGGCTGATCTTGCCAGGCACAAATTGCCCCTGAGGGGGGCACATGGTTAGATGTATGCCCCAAAGCATTTTAATGTGCCTGAATTTTCTGCAAAGAATATTCACATGCATTAATTGCATGTAGAGATGCTCCCACGGTGTATTAATTTACTTATTAGTTTTATATGCGACCTTTTCCAAAGAAGGCTCAGGGCACCTTGCAGTAAGAGAACAATATAATTTATATAATAGAATGAACACAAGAAACAAAACAACGTATAACAGAAAGTAGAGTACTACAGTAAACCAGAACCCCTCCACCCCCAAACAATATCCCAGCCTAACTTTGTTTGCTTAAGTGTCTGTCCAAATCAGAAAGTCTTACAGTACTTCTCAAAAGATGTCCAGGCTTGGGCTCTGACAGGCCTCAAGGGAAAAGGAGTCCCAAGATCCATACTTCCTCCACCTGACCCCACACACTGGGATTGGGGCCCCAGGGCCTCATGCCACCTCCACCCAGGCCCATGTGCCAGAATCAGAGCCCAGGGACCCTGCACTGCCTCTGCCAGGCTCCATGTGTTGGGATAAGGGTCCAGGGACCCTGTGCCACCCCCATCCAGCCCCATGAATTGGGATTGGGGCCCTGGGACTCCACACACCAGGATCAGGCCCTTCACCACCCTGCATGCTGAATTTAGCATACAGGGCCACAGCCCACAGAACTCCCCACAGGCACATGGGGAACCCATGGGTCAGATGACAAGGCACCAGGTACCAGATATGGCCCACAGACCTGGGGCTGAGCACCCCTGCCTTAGATGCATATGGTCCAGACAGTTTATGTCAAAACTAACACCTTGAATTGTGCATAGAAAGCCGCTGGAAGCCAATGCCAATTCTGGAGCATTAGAGTTATGTTCTCCTGGTGACTCACCCCTGCATGGGCAGATCCAGGGGGTATAAGAGCAGCAACCAGTTCTTAAAGTGAGGCTGCACTCCTTCTTCCAAAGGAGCACCAATGTTGACTTTAAGTCCCCAAAATAGGTAAGAATCCCATCTCCCCACTATCCCTGTCCCTCCTTCGTCTTCAGCATATCCCCTTCCCTCTCCTCCTATTTGCACCCTCCCATGCTTGCCACTGCCCCTGGCTGATCAGGGAGGGGGCAGATCCAGGGGTGCTCCTGCCCTGCTGCAGCTGGGATCAACAGGGGACAGCTTGCAGTGGCAGCAGGTGAGTTACTCCTCTCTGCCTGGTCCCCCCAGGTGTTTTCTGATAGCTCAGGAGCAAGTACAGAGCAGGGAACCCACCTGCTACCACCATTACTGTCTCTTGCTGAACCCAGCTGCAAGTAGCTCTGGAACCCCTCCCCCACAACCCTCCCAAACCACACCTCTCCCAATTCATTTTATCCCACTGGGTTAGCAGGGAATGCCCAGGGGGGTGGGGTAGAGAGAAAGACCACCCACTGCCACCGCCACTGTTCCTGGCTTAAGTGGGGCAGGAGTGGCTTTGAATCACACCCCCCACCCTCTCAAATCAGCCAGGGATGCTGGAGACATCAGCAGCAATGATCAGGGAAGGGAGTAAATAGAAGGGGAGTAAATCATCAGTGTACTGATGGCACCTCACTCAAAATCTCTGCACAATCCTGCCCAGTAGTTTCATACACACTGAACAGGAGGGAGAACAAGATAGAGTCCTGCAGACCCCCATAAGAAAGGTCCCAAGGGGATGACAATCTTTTACCAACCACTGCCCCCGGGGCTTCTTTGCTAGGAAAAAGCAGACCCAATTCAAAGCAGTGTCACAAATACCCACCAGGTAAACAGTTTATCAGCACACCATGGTCAACTGCATCAAAGCCACCAAAAGTTCTAGTAAAATCAACAGGGCAAAATTTCCCTTGTTGATCTCCAAGTGAATATTGTCAAATCAAGGCCACAAGCATAGTCTCTGTGCTATATCCAAGACAAAATATCCAACCTCCCACTTTACTCAGCCTTAGTGAGGTGACAGCTGGAGTACTGTATCCAGTTTTGGGCCCCCCACTTCAGGAGAGACATGGATAAGCTTGAGAGAGTCCAAAGGAGAGCCACCCGTATGATCAAAGGCCAAGAGGGCTAGCCTTATGGAGGAGAGGCTGAGGGACTTGGGACTCTTCAGCCTCGAGAAGAGAAGGCTTAGGGGGGACTTGGTGGCAGCCTACAAGTATATAAGGGGGGTGCATCAGGACCTGGGAGAATGGTTGCTCACCAGAGCTCCCCAAGGGATAACAAGGTCTAATAGCCACAAATTCCTGGAAGGACAATTTAGACTGGACATAAGAAAAAACGTCTTTACAGTCCATATGCCCAGGGTCTGGAACAGACTCCCCCCAGAAGTGGTGCAAGCACATACTCTGGACTTATTCAAAAGGCGTCTGGATGTTTAATCTTGCTGGGATCATTTGACCCACACAGCAGACTTGCTGCCTATGGCAGGGGGACTGGACTCAATCTCACAAGGTCCCTTCCAGCCCCTAATGTCTATGAAATCTATGAAAAACCAAATCAACAAGGGTCCAGGAATCAAATAGCATCCAGAAGTACATAGAGCTGTTGGGTGACCACCCCTTTTGCGGGGGAAGGTCACTGAATGGAAGTTGAAGATATGGTAATAATGGCTGTAGAATCAGCATCAAGTGATGAGATGGACAATCACAGACTTAAAAGTGTCCAGCACTACGTCCTCCCAAATGCCCTCCCTGCTAGTAATAGCCTCCATTTCACCCAACTAGCTTTTACAAACCAGGACAGGCATGGGTCTAATTCACAACTGGTCACCCACACGCCCATAAATATGGCTTTTATATCAGAAGGTTACAATCATTTAAACTGATCCATATAAAAACAACCAGACCAAGATTCTCCAGCCTCAAATGCTGACTGCAGCAGAAGTGGAGGTCCCCCAGCTCTGCCAGATTCTGCTTGCAAAGTAGGCAGCAAACCCATCACAGAAACTATAAAAGACTTGGTTTCCAGGCAGAGACAAACAAGATTAACCAAGCCATTCACCACCCAAAACAGTTCAGGTGGATGACACTTGGCCGACGTAATGGAAGTGGGAAAGGAAAACTTCTTCACTACCACTATTACTACACTGCAGTCCTTTCAGAAAGGTCCATGCTGCTTCGGCATGGACCCAGAGCCACAAGTGTTCTAACCATCTACCCTCCACATAGACATGCATTGGCATGTAGACATAACCTAGGTTCAATTCATTGCTTTGAGCCAGACTATGCCTGCACTGCCAACTTGCTGTGCCAGGCAACAGTATGCTCAAACATGCCATGCTGCTCCATGTTATATCTCCTGAACTGGGAACAGTGCAATGTTTGCATAGCACAGTAGGCATGTTAATTTGTTCCATCTATGCAATGTTAATTAAGCCACGTACAGCACTGTGTCAGTGTGGGTACCCTGCTTCCAGCTCAAGCAGCAATGCCTATGGAGCAGTACAAAGGTTTCAGCATATCCCTGCTTAGCATAGAAAGTCTGCAGCATAGACAAGTTCATGGCCTGTGTCTCCAGCCCACTGAGTATTTCATTATCTATACAAAGTGTAATATCTCCAACAAAAAAAAGCATACCCAATAACCAGGCAGCCAGAGCACTCGCCTGGCACATAGGACTCCCAAGACCAAATTCCCAGCTCTGAATCTGGCAAAGCCAGGAGCTAAACCTGTGCCAACTGCATAACAGGTGAGTGTCCTAAGCACTGAGCAACTGGCTATTTCAGGATGAGTTTCTCATTGATTTCAAGAGAAACTTTTAAAGATCCCAATTTTATCCTGGTACAAAACAAAACCAAATGACAAACTCCTCACATTTTTTATGAAACACCTATACGCACTCACATGCTTAGAAGTGAGTATGATTAGGGCCTTTGGTTCTGCTTGTAATTCCAGATAGGCAAAATTCATTTGAATCCCTTTAAACTCAAACCTATTTCCATGCTGAAAAGTAGAGTTTCAAAAAGCAATAGAAATAAATCTCTTTGAAATCCTAATTAAATGGAACAGTTTCAGTCATTTCAAAAATAATCTAATGCATTATAAAATTTGCAAAGTGTTCAGTTTGCAAATAAATTGCATCATGGTTTAGGGCCAGCATTTTTAGTTTGACAAAAACAATATTCTACTGAAACATCCCCATTCTGTGCAAAATAAAACCACCATCAACAGGAAAGGAAACTGCTTTTAGGAACACACAATATGTTTCATTAGTCTTGCTGAAGATCACTCAGCATCTAGCTATATTTAGTCTTCTGCGTGGGACTAGTTAATTTTTATGGCAACATGACAATGTTATTAAATGCACTTTACAGCAAGAAAATACTTAGCTTGTATCTGTCAGAAGCCATACAGAATGGGAATAAAAACATATAAAAAAAACACAAACATTACAGTATTGAATATTATACCAGAAAGGGAGTGTTTAGGTGATTAAAAGACTACCTCAGGCACTAGAGGGTGGCTGGTAATAGAAAAAAGACACTATGTTCCCATATTCCTAGCTGAACTAAATTACAGATCTGAGAACATGAAAAAAAGCCTTCAAAAGAAAAATAAAACAATGCTACTAAAATAGGCCTGATTATGTGGGTCACTAAGTACTGTGTATTTCCCCTGTAGCATTTCATAGTAGTTACTGTTGCCAAGGGAAGCTTGATCCTCTCATTATGTATGTTTGTCTTTCACATCAGAGCTAGTCTCTTTCTTTCTATGCCCCAGAACTGTAACAGAAATAAAAATAAGGAATGAACCCCCATTATTACCCAAATACCTACAAAGCAGAGGGAGTGACCTTTACAGGTCAGAGGGTCAGCCCCCTAATCATTGATGCACTTGCTCCAGCAGACCCATGCCTTTTGTAGCAGGGTCAAAGCCAAGACCTCTGCTGAGTGTCCTCAGTGAAGAATTAACAAGTGTGACAATTTGTGGTCCCTCCCCCTCAGGCCCCTGGTCCTGTCTGTTTGAATGCTGTAAATAGAGACATCTGGATGGAGGCCTTTCACTGCAGTAATTGAAAATGAACATGGATCAAGTTCTGGCCTGTTGTATTCATAAATCTTCAGGCTTAATTACATTAAAGGGAAATCTAGAGCCCAGCTCTATGGAAACGGCAGATTCTATCGGGCACTGTGATCATGAATCTTTAAGATAAGTGTTTTTCCTCTCTTTAGGACAGTCAGGCGAGATTTTTTTTAACAAGTCATCAAGTCTTACAACCTCAGAACACCAGTAAAATTGTTAACACTTTTTGCATCTTCTACATGCATACACACACACCATGGAGATAGGTAGATAGATCAGTTAAATTTCCATTACAGTGGACAAGCTGAAAGAGTCATACATTTCAAGTATTAAACTTATCACTGGCTATTTATGTGATTGATTATGAAGGGCCACACAGATCCTCAAAAAATGTATTTTTAGGAGAGTGGAGTGCATGCAGGTAGTCAATTTAATGATTGGTAAGAAAACAATGATTTGATGTACAAATCCCTTCAACAAGAACAAAAAGTGTGGGGGGGAGAGAAAAACCAATGAAGGTGTCCAATTTCAGTTTTTATTAGCCATGCATTTGTCAATGGAGAATTGGCCATCAGCTAATGAAAATCCTCATCTCAGATGGCATCTGCTTTCTTTTAAAAATTTCATCATTTTGTTGAAGAAATACTAAAAACTGACAAATTAATTTCTATTTTTTTCCTGGCTTTTATTTGTTTTTTACTGAGACTTTTTGGATTTTGGCAAAAAAAAAACCCACACATTCAACCTTCAGGGTTTTGTGGGTTTGTTTTTTTTAATGCAACATTTTCAGCAGATAATATTTTTCCCAGCCAGCTGAAATCTACATCGCATAAAACTTTCCCCTGCATTCTGAAATTATTATTTTTTAATTCACAGAGCACACCTTTGCTGAAAAGAACACCACATCATACGTTTACAAACCAAGCTTATCACGCATGTTTGAGGGCATGCTTGACGTGGTTACCATGCTGTATGGAAAGAGTCTCAGCCCCCAAACCAGCAAATTGAGTGCTAAGTCACATGAGTGCTCTTTTGAGTGCTAAGGCATATGATTATTTCCTGTACCTTGGCATTTAGATATAGTTTTAGTCCTACACTGTGATTTTCTTTTGATTTACAAACACTTTAAAGCTAAAGGAACATTACAATGCTTCAGAAAATTCCTGTCTTTTTAACAAGTCAAAAATGACAGAAGAGATTACAATATTTTATACACTAGATTTATTTCAGAGCTATTATTTTGTCTCAGAATGAACCCTAACATCATAGCTATAGGTGTCTAATTTACACTTTAGTGTTAATGGGTGGCAGAGGAGCATGACTTAGTACATAAACATGCACCTCGTCACCAGTAGGCAAGTTTACAGATGCACCATCAGGAATACATGCTTTAAACCATGCAGCTATCAAATCAATAACAGAAAAAAATCACTTGCCCTGTCTTGTTGTTAAAGGTCATCTCCAATAAATAAGAGCCACTAAAAAGTCTCTAACAGAAAAGTGAGGGAAACTGAACACATCTGAAATCAGTCCCAGGAGTTGAATGCAAGTGCTGGGAAAGAACACCATCTATAATGTTTGCTCTGCAATAGAAGCACATTTCCATTGAACTTTCAGAGCTCTAGGAACAAGGGTTTCTGGTGTTGGCATCAGTTACGTAATAAGCAAAGAGGTATGGCCATCAAACCAAGTCCTTGTCTGTTCTTGGTTTTGTCAGTAGCATTTCTGTGAACCCACAACAGCCAACAGTCCTAATTTTCTGTGCACTGCACTTATGCTGGAGTTGTGCGTCCTAAGTACAATCAGCTAGGGCAACAAAATGGGGAGTGTACCATGGGAAGGCATCTCAGTAGCTCTTGTGCCAGTTTTTCATGCAATGCACTATGGGATGAGAGAGAGACATTCTAAGAGTGATTAGCATCTTCTTTCCACAATGCCATATTCTCTGCCCTTTGTCTCTTCCCTTCAATTGCCTGCTGATTGTTAATGCCTGAAATCCCCTTCACCACCAACGCAAATTTTAAAGTACTCTCCAGGATGAAATCCTTCCACATTATGAACCACATGACTCTTATATATCTGTTCTACATGACTGGTAGGAGCAAGAAGCAAAGGTACCAAGCAGCTGTGGAGGTAGGATAGCGAAACAAAGAAAGTCAATGGATGCTGCAGAAACCACATACCACAAACTGGCAGACGCATTCACAGACCACCTGAGCACCAACAAGCGATGGTTCTGGGCTTGGAGAGCCGGTCTGGATTGGTAGGTTCCCAGTGTTGTGCAGGTATGAGATGATCAGAAGCAGCTGCAAAACTAGAAAGCATGGAAAGCAACCTTTCTTCAGTTATGTGCTGAGTTCACCCCTCACATGACATGTGAGACCCTCCCTGGCAATCAAGAAGAGGTGGTGATCCCACTGCTGAAGCTGGTGACACAAAATTGTTACTGCTTTGTGGGAAACCAGTGGGGCTAAGTACAGATAGTCAAAAAGCCTGAGGCAGAATCAATTCCATACAGGCAGCTTTCTCTGCGCTGCATAGGTTGAACTGATAATCAACTGAACTGACATTCAGTTTTCAATTGGAAAAGGTCGGGGAGGCCCACATCGACCCAGACCAGTAGGCAGGGTGCACTAGAGCATGTCTCCCAGCCTGTTGGCCATTGCCAGACCAGCCAAGTGTCCCAATTAGCTCCCCAATACTTGCCCCCACCCCAGTCCCCTGCTGTACCCCCACAGGCAGGTTAAAAAGCCCCCTGTCCAGGTGCTGCCCAACTTTGGGGAGCCTCCCCCTCAGGGGGTTTCCCCTAGCCTAGGTAGCCCATCCCAGGTAGCCCCAGGGGGCTGAGGGGGGTTCCTCCCCTCCCCTTCCCAGCTGCAGGTTTCTTCAACAGCTGCAGTATTGCCAACTGACATAGTTCTTGGCATAGTTCTTAAAGTCTATGCTTCGGGAAAACTTAGGTCTTTCTTTTATTTATTTTTATCTATATATAAAAGGAAGAGCTAAGTTTTTCATATTCCCGAAGCACGGACTGTAAGAACAATGCCAAAAATCATGAGAACTGGCAACACTGCAGCTGCCTCAGTAGGGAGAGAGTAGTAGTCCTCCAGGCTGGGTGGAGCATGAAGCCCAGCATGGGGGCACCAAGGGAGCCCCTGCCCTTCCCAACCCAGGGAAGCCCCAGGGAGCTGAGGGGAATTCCTTCCCTCCCAAAACCCAGAGATGCTTGCCTTAGCTGCTGCAAGTCTCCAGGATAGCCTCAGGAAGGCTCCCTGGGCAGCCTCAGGAAGCAGAGGGAAATTCTTCTTTTCCCCTGCAACTAGTTGTGCCTCAAACTCACAGCAGCTGAGGCAAGACTGGCTGTGGAGGAGGATTTCCCTCCACTCTTGGAGGCTGCCTTAGACTTGCAGGGGCTAAGGCAAGCAGCTCTGGGGTTTGGGAGGGGAAGGATTCACCTCAGCCCCCTAGGGCTGCCACAGGCTGGGGTGGGGGGAGGCACCAAGGCAGGGGCTCCCTAGTGCCCCATGCTGGGCTGCATAGGCAGGCACCCAGCTAGGAGGACTCCTTTGCCCTCCCACCTTTTGCAGCCACTGAAGCACTCAGCAGCTGGGAAAGGGGAGGGAAGGAATTCCCTCAGCTCCCTGGGCTGTCCCTGCAGTGGGGAGGGCTGCTGAGGGTCAAAAAGTCCCCACCACAGGAGCTTTCCCTCCTCCCATGTGCTGTGTAGACCCTGACTAGGTGCCTAGAGGTCTCTTCTCCTTCTCTCCATCCCTGTGGGCTGACAATCTCAGGAAGGAAGCAGGCTAAGGAGCAGAGGGATGAGGCAGTCCCTGCTCCACTGGAGCAGATAGCGTAGTCTAGGGCTGCAAAGCATTCGGGGATGCTGGTGGACTGCAAGTTAACTTGAACCAGGAAGGGATCTGGGACAGAAGTTCCATAAACTGGTTTGACTTAAGTCAGTTAAGTCTCATACTACATCCAACCGAGTTTATCTTAAACCGGTTTTGGCCATTTTGAAAGTGGTTTATGTGCATTAAATTTCTGTTCTGTTACAGGTTTCAACTGGTGTCTGATCACGTAAACCTGTTTATGTGTAAAAACTTTCTAGCCTAGAAGTTCAGAAGAGCATGATTAGGACTACAGTCATTAAGGTGTACAAAGGGACTCCACACAATATGAAAGACAGAGAGGGGTTGAAGTGGCTTGGTCATTTGAAAAGCTTGCTGGAGGTGTTGCAAGACAAAGCTCAACCTTAGCAAAGCCAACATGTCTATAGTAGCCCCTTTCTGCTGTGTTTTGTGGAGAGTTGGGAGGTCAAAAGAGAAGCCTTGTCCTTAGGGTCACAAACAGAGATAAAGCAGGCGTCTGCTGATTTTGAACAGTCTGACACAAGAGGCGTAAGAATGGGTCGCTGTGATTCTGTGTAGCTGTGGAAGCCCCTCATGTTTTAGTGCTATGCCCATATTTTTTTAAAGCTGTGCAGCCCTGATCATGATGTGGAGGGTTTCAGGCCTGCACTTGTACATGGGCAATACATTTTAATAATCACAATGCTACAATTAAATGCTAGAATGAAAAACAAAAAAAACCCACAAAGGAAAAATCAAGCTTTTATTTGCGGTAATATGAAACAGCAGCAAGGTATATAAAATCTGAGAGGACAGATGGACACGCCAAGCAAACTGCTTGCAACCAGCTAGAGAAAACAAGTTATTAACAAACAAACCTAAAACTATTAACACTAGGATTTGCAGAGTCTCAAAGAAAGTGCTTCCCTGCGCACAGCAAAGTACTCATCTTACAACATTGAGTAGGGTGGTGAAAGTATCCACAACTCTGGTACCTCAGGGTGAGGTACACTGCAAGATGTCACGACCCAGTGATTTTTTGTGCCTCGGCACTATGGAATTTCCTGGCCACATGAGAGCTCCTTTGCACGGCAGAATGTTCTGCTGCAATTAAGAGCCTGCGTGCAGGAGAGTTCCCGCCAATTTGCAGTTTCCTTTGCAAGATGCATTTTTTCTTTGCAGCACAGAGATGCACGGTGCAAAGAGTTCCTGCTATTCGGATGCAAATTTGTGCCCCGTTATTGGCCAGTGCTAAATTATTCACACATGGCGGCTAGTAATTGGCTCGCTGGCCGTTTAAAATTCCGCGCGACTTCCGCCCAAGTCGAAGAGCTTTGAGCACGCTGCAGAGTGCCTCTGAAGTTATCTGACTTGCGGCTGCCGATCGATAGACTAATCACCTATCGATCTTTCTTCCCGTCGCCGAGTGCAACCCCGACGTCCCCCTTTCCCCGCCGGCTTCGAATTGCGGACGGATTAACTGGCTTGGGCCCCGCCAGCTGGAACAACTCGCGTGGTTGTTCCGACGACCGGACCACCTGCGTCGTGATTGCAAGCGGCGTGAGTAAAGTTTTTTACAACCAATAAGTTGTGTCTGCCTCTCCATTCACCAGCCCGCCCT
>NW_005843101.1:319584-319964 GCF_000455745.1 Alligator sinensis | reverse complement strand
TTTTATTGACATTGTCTGTTGTAGGAGAGGACGGACCAACTGCTGGACAAAGAAGGGCCCCAGCAGATGTTCTCCAATCAGACGATGATCAACAGTTGTTGTTATATGTTTAAAGTTATTATGTTTTATAATTTATTAAGAAGACCGGTCTATTAAGTTATGTTATATATATATAATGGTTGTTAAAGCTTTGCCAGATCAGTGCATCCCAAAGCAAAAAAGCCAAAAGATGTGCTCATGTGTCCGAAATTCCAATTGTGCCGTCGGCAAGGGGGCATGTCACGACCCAGTGATTTTTTGTGCCTCGGCACTATGGAATTTCCTGGCCACATGAGAGCTCCTTTGCATGGCAGAGTGTTCTGCTGCAATTAAGAGCCTGC
>NW_005843101.1:318868-319475 GCF_000455745.1 Alligator sinensis | reverse complement strand
GCTAGTAATTGGCTCGCTGGCCGTTTAAAATTCCGCGCGACTTCCGCCCAAGTCGAAGAACTTTGAGCACGCTGCAGAGTGTCTCTGAAGCTATCTGACTTGTGGCTGCCGATCGATAGACTAATCACCTATTGATCTTTCTTCCCGTCACCGAGCGCAACCCCGACGTACCCCTTTCCCCGCCGGCTTCGAATTGCGGACGGATTAACTGGCTGGGGCCCCGCCAGCTGGAACAACTTTTGTGGTTGTTCCGACGACCGGACCACCTGCGTCGTGATTGCAAGCGGCGTGAGTAAAGTTTTTTACAACCAATAAGTTGTGTCTGCCTCTCCATTCACCAGCCCGCCCTGACGTATGAGCATAACTCGAGTCGGCCCTGGCCGTCCAAGACACAAGAAAATACAATGTTCTTGGTATATTGGGCCCCAGTCCTGTGAACATCTACATATGTGCTTAACTTCAGCGGAAGCATTTGTGTAATTATGTTAAGTATGCACAAGAATTTGCAGAATCAGTGTCTGAAAGAAGTGACTTGATGCAGGCTTGTGCAGAGAGCCCGTAATAGTACTGTATGTACTTCCTTTGTAGTATTTATGTTGTTGTAGGG
>NW_005843101.1:313913-318837 GCF_000455745.1 Alligator sinensis | reverse complement strand
AAATATATCTGAGAAACCTTAAGCCCTAATAAAGGGCATTGGTTTCTACAAGAGTGCAGGATCTTGGCATAATATATTGAATGCAGGACTGTAAACTAAGCATTGTGCTTATGTACTGAAATGAGGTTTTCAGTCTCCGATGCCTTCATTGACGTTGACTGTATTAGTGAATTAAATATGAATGTATGTATGTAACATACATGCACATACATATACACACGTGTATACACACACACACACACACACACACACACACACACACACAGCAGTTGGCTAGGGCACAGGCTGCCTCAGTGCAGGGGCTCTACAGAGCATGGAGCACAGGGCTCCCTGCTCCCCCATCTCCACATTTGTCCCAGCACATGCCAGTTTGGTGTGCTTTGCCCCGCTTTTTTCTTTCGGAATTTTTATTTATTTATTTCTGATACTGGGAAATCCTAGTAGCAAAATTTTGCCCTGGCACTGCAAATTAGCAGTGCTGCACAGTTTAACATGCAATGCGTGCAATTTGTGGTGCCCCAAACTACGTGTGCCTATATGTCTGGATCCAACCTATTAGTTTCATTTTGTGACCCCCATTTCTTACATTGTAAGCAAGAATAAATAGTAAATCCCTATTTACTTTCTTTTCACCATTTATTATTTTGTTACCCCTTATTGTGTCCTGCCCTTAAATGTCTCTTTTCTAAAGTGACTAGGCATAGCCTCTTTAGACTCTCCTCATATGGAAGCCCCTCCATATCACTTATCATCCTTGTTGCCCTTCTCTAGTTCTTCTATATTCTTTTTGAGGTGTGAGGACCAGAAATGGGCACAGTATTCAAGGCGTGGATACACCACTGATTTATAGAGGGGCATGATGATACTTTCTGTTCTGTTTACAATTCCTTTCTTAATAATCCCTAACATTTTGTTTGCCTTTTTGATGGCTGCTGAGCACTGAGCCAATGTTTTTAGCGACCTGTCCACAATGACTCCCAGATCTTTTTCCAGTGTGGCAACAACTAATGTAGAGCCCATCATAGTGTAGGTGTAGTCCAGGTTATTTTTGCCCAGGTGCATCGCTTTACACTCTATATTGTATTGCATCTGCCATTTAATTGCCCATTCACTCAACTGTGCCATATCCTTCTGTGGTTCTTCACAGTCTGTCTTGGTCTTTACCACTTTGAATAATTTTGTCTCATCCACAAATTTGACAACCTTGCTACTCATCTCCTTTTCCAGGTCATTTATGAATATGTTAAACAGCACTGATCACAGGACTGATCCCTGAGTGACTTTACTGTTTACTTCTTTTCATCATG
This sequence comes from Alligator sinensis, assembly GCF_000455745.1. Lineage (NCBI taxonomy): Eukaryota > Metazoa > Chordata > Crocodylia > Alligatoridae > Alligator > Alligator sinensis. The sequence goes on along the minus strand of NW_005843101.1, from coordinate 317,530 downwards.
AAAGCTGATGAATGTTCTCTGCAATTCAAGAACACATTACTTAATTAAGAGCCTCTAATGGGAGACCTTGTCAAGGCTTTTTGGAAGTCTAAATATACTATCATCAACTGGATCACACTGATCCACCTGCTTATTAACACCCTCAAGAACTCTGATAGGTTGGTGAGGCACACCCTTTAACAAAGCTGTGCCGATTCCTCCCCAGTAAGTCACGTTCATCCATAGACTAAACAATTCATTTTTTTTATTACTGTCTCTACCAGTGTTCCTGGAACAGAAGTTAGGCTCTCTGGCCTGTAGTTCCCTGCATCCTCTATAGAGCTTTTTTTTTTTAAACACGCGAGTTGTATTTACAACCCTACAGTCCCCAGATACTGAAGCCATTTTGAATGATAGGTTGTTGAATACTACAGTAATGAGTTCAGCAAATTCTGATCCGAGCTCCTTAAGGACCCTAGGGTGGATGCCATCAGGTCCTGGTGATTTGCTACTATTTAGCTGATCTGTAGAGAGAAGTGGATCTGGTGACAGGATTTCCCTAACATCTTCCACAGTGAAGACAGATGCAAATAATATATTTTGTTTCTCAGCAATGGCTCCATCATCCTTTAATGCCCCTTTTACACCCTGATCATCCAAAGGTCCAAATGACTCTCTGGCAGGTCTTCAGCTTCTAATATACTTAAAGAATTTTTTGACGTTACCTTTTGTGCGTCTAGAAAGTTTCTCCTCAAATTCTCTCTTAGCTTGTCTTACTACAGTTTTACATTTGATTTCCCAATGTTTATGCTCTTTTTAATTTTATAGAGGTTTTTTTTTTTAAATAAACTTCATATACTTATTCCCAAAAATATAAAATAGAATGGCTCCTTTTGAGACACAGATCAAATATTTTGTGAAGTGACTTAAGGCAGGGGTTGTCAACGTTTTTTGGTCAGGGTACCCCTGGCAGCTGGTCAAGAAGAGAGGAGTCCCCCGGCGGCCGGTCAATGAGCAGGGGAAGGCATCCCCTGGTGGCCAATCCACGAGTGGAGGCAGGAGCGGGCACGCAGCAGCGAAACCAGAAGTGCTGCCAGCTTCTCCGCACCGCTGCTGCGTACTCCCTGGGGCCTTCCAAAGTACTACCAGGGATATGCGTGCCCCTGGTTGAAAACCCCTGACTTAAGGTAATGTAAACTTTACAATACATTTTCCTATAGAGCCAGCCAAATTCAGACATAACAGGACCTTTACATCCATTAAACATACTTTTTTCCTTCAGTCTTTCTTGATCATAACATTTTAGCTCTTAGTGGCCATGTGAGCTATGTTAGGTGAAAATTAGTGGTTCCATCATGAGGGACTAATGTGGCAGTGTTATAAACCACCATCCAGCTGAAAGCCACCCTCAAAAAAAGAAAACATGACCTCTGTAATAAGCTTAGTTTCCTCACCCAAAGGTCCTATATCTCAGATACACTCCCTTATATAATGCTCCCAGTTGATGCTGAAATGTTCAATGGCTGTCCTAGCTGTTCACTCTATACACATTACATTTTTTTCTTTAAATGTGAGTGTATCTGATAATCTAAGCAACTAGATATAAAGGCAAAAATATTTAAGCAGCTACTTAGAAAGACAAAATAAATGACATATTAATTGTGAGAATGTAACTAGTTCTGTTGAAGTCACCAGAACTACTCAAATGCCAAAGCTAAGCATATGCAGGATCAGGGCTAGGTTGTAACTTGACAATCTTCCCTAACTATGGGGTGACACATAGCTGAACTGTCCTAGGTGGAGACTACAGAATGAATTATAGCTCATTCCCAAGTTCTCCCTGCCCCTCCATTATTCAGGAGAGGAAGCAAGGGTTTGACCATGAAAGGTACCTAGGCATTGCAACACTTACCCACTGGGGCCAGACAAACCACCATTAAAGCCCAGTGGTTGAGGTGCATATTTATAAATAAATAAGTTTTTATTTATAGAAAGCACAACAGGGAGATGCATCTCAGAATCAGTTCATGCCAAGAAACTAGACCCAGTTCTAAGTGACAGCTGTCATAACAGGATGCCTAAAGCCAACACTGAAGGATAGCCTGTACTTATGGGCTGGCATTGTACCACCTGATATCAGAAGAAATGTAGCAAGCCAGAAGTAAATATCAAGGCAGATGGAAGACCCTAGGTATCCACTCTATGGTCACACAGAAGTAACTAAAGAGCTTGAAGTGCAAGAGAGTTTTGTGACCAGTGCTGTGCCATTGGACATGATGGCTGACAGGTGCAACTGAGGTTATGGAAGGAAAGATTATGTGCAATCAGGTGCTCCAAAATGGACCTGGAACCCCAAGAGAACCTTTCCCAGAGGGTCTGATCTTGGCTGGCCAACATGGCAATGCCTGAATCACCTGCTCACACAAACTGGAAAACCAAAAACAAATATGATTAAGTGGGGCTACTCTAATGACACGAATAAAATGTGAGGGAAGTGAAATACCGACCATGGAGCACCTGCTCATTTGGCGACTCCTTGGTGAGACCTGTACAAAGGAGGACCTCACTACAGCAATAAGAAGAGCAATCACTTGTGCACAGTTGTCACACATAATTTATGACAAGGACATGAAAAGAAGGACCTCAGAATACACTATAGATAGAATTGCTATGACACATTTGAAGAGAGGGAGATGAGGATTCAAGTCCCTGCTGATCATCAGGCAATGAGGAGATATAAATCTGCATCATGGACATCTGAGGTAAGTGTCTCAGGGTACAGATACATGACTGCTTGGAGCCCTTTCAACATGGCAGGAGCTGGTAATTCTAATTGTTATGTAACCACTCCAGCATTAACCCTGGATGAACAAATATTAAATTTAGAGTGATTTTGCTGCATTTGAGTTGTTCTCAACTTGTTCACACATAACAATTACAACATGCCAGCTGCTTCCTTTTTGAAACATTCCTCTTTTGAAAGGGCTCCGCATGTTGCTGTGTCTACACATATGTACACATGCAGCCACCCCAGTTTACCTACCTTCATTCCTGGGCTTTCTACAGGCTGCTTCTAATTTAGGCATTCCTACAAAAAAAAAAAAAAAAAAAAAAAAAAAAAAAAAAAAAATTAGGCTACGCTGGCAAGACAGGAGGGAGTCTGAGATGCCCGCCTTGTAGGTTCCAAGGTTTTGACCCAAGTGACTGTGCCAAGTTGCTTGTTATTTGTGGAGCAACATCAGTGCTTTAGTGGCTTTGCACAAACCCATGGGTAGAAACTACAGAACCATGGGTAGAGTAGCCTTATCACTGTGGTGCTGGGCCAGTCTAATAAACTTTTGGAAAGGGAGGCTTATTATTGTATGGGCTGCACTGCACAGCTAATTGTTTCCAGTTCTGGAGCTAGTGTGCACAGAGCTAGCTCAGGGTATCATCATGCTGCCTTATATTGTATAGACATACTGTTAGCCAGGTATGGGATTTGGCAGCAACTGAACATGGATTTTGAGAATGTCAGACTTACCTAAAATAGTGGTCTTTGGAATTTATCTTGGAGCATTTCATCAGGAAACCCTGGAGACCTAAGCTAGAGGTACTGGTACAGGACCTACTCTACCTGAGGCAGTTCAAACCCAATC
>NW_005843101.1:299984-313903 GCF_000455745.1 Alligator sinensis | reverse complement strand
GTGGTGTCACCATGCAGTGAAGGATTCAAGACTTATTGGAGCAGAGGCAGGAAGAGGCAGCACACAAGAGTAGGACTCTAGCCTCACATGTAGGGCACTCCATGTAGCAAAGGGAGCCTTGGTTTCTGGTTCCTGTTCTCATCACTGTAAATGTATTTTATTCAAGTATGAGTTAACCTGGAACATAGAAACAATGTTGGGAACACAGCCAGAATATAGAAAACCTCCTCACCACCTTACTACTGAGCACCCAAACTGCTAAGATACAGTCAGGCTTCCTCTTGTGTGATATTTTCTACATAAGACAGTTTTTTGAGGTTGGCCCAATGTTTCCCCCTCCACAATCTGCCTACCTTTGGAACTTCTATTTAGTCTTTTGCTTTTTATTTTGCAAATTTCAGCTGGATTGGTGGAGCATGATCACAGAGTTATCATTCAAATTCCTTGACTGGCAGAACCTACTTCACGAGGTGCAGACAATAACAGGAAACCATTTTAGGATCTTGTAATCCTTCAGCCTCCTACTGCTGTGCTCCAGAAGTCTCTCTGGCCCTCCACCATGCTCTGCAGCATTTCAGTTTTCTGCTCCAATGCACTACCTGTCCCCTTACTCTGGCAGCCTCTGGACTTCTGCTATGCTCTGCTGCCTCTCTGCTGGGAGCTGTCCATGGCTCCCTCTGCCTTGGATGCTGTGACCAGACTGCAGCTGACTATATTACCTTCCTTCCTCCCTTATTATATAGCGCTAAAATGATAGAGACAGAAGTGTGGGTGAGCCCACAGCCTTAAAGGACCATCTAACCCAGGACTTTAGGAGTAGAAAAAGAGGTCCATTACAGATAGTTTCTGTGTAAAGGCTACACATCATTCTACTTTTTACAAGGTATTATGCACAACAAAAACTATTCTGCAGCCTTTCCTACTCTTAACAGTCAGAATGAACTGTGAACCGATTAAGACCATAACATTATTTGGCACTATTTGATATCTGATATTTCTTTTTTACATTATTATAGTACAATATACCAGTTCCTAAAAGCAAAGGTCTTTCAAAATTATATCAATGCTTCTGGCAGGGTTTATTCTCTATAGCATACTGACTCAGGAGGCCTTTTCCTATCAAAACGAATCCATTTATTACACTTTCAGAGGGTTTGTCTCCAGAGAGCACAAACAAGCCTTTCACATTCAAGCAAGCAAACACATCTTCTCTTCACAGTAACCAAACACTGAACACACAATCACCCTCTGGTTTCCCTTCAGTCCTCAGGCCCAGAGAGAGCAATCTTTCAGCCTTACAGCCTTCCTCTCTCTGCCTGGCCCTTTAAACCTACAAATCAAACACCTGGTCCTCTCTCTAAAGCCCCTATCAGAGAGGCAATTCTGGCATGATGCATGTCTGTCAGCTTACCCACCTTCTCTCTCCCTTCCTGGAAGCTTTTTGCTTTCAGTGGCCAGCCAATTATCTGTATCAGCTGGCCAGTCTTCCTCAAAAGGCTTGCACTCACCTTGCTTGCCTGCAGCTGGGCAGCAGCTTCTGAGGTTTGCCACCTGTTACACCTCCTTTCCAGGCCCACTTGCAACATGCTACAGTGCCATTTATGCAGAACTAGCAGTTCTCATCTTATTGCTGATCCTAAGTTCCCTTAAATACAACTAGTTTAGTCCACTGTCTTATTCAATTTTCCCATAATCGTAGCACAATGGGAATGACTTGATTTTAACACATTCCATTACAGTTAGGCTTACCTTTAAGTTAACAGGGACACAGCATCTCAGGAAACAACAGAAGTTGCTTCCATTGCATAGATGCCACAAAGTAATTCGGTATACGCTGAAAAGGACCAGTGACATCAGCAGCTGGAGAGGTCATTGTAAATGAGGGAAAGAAAGAGTCATGTCTCCATTACCAAATGGCGGTAACTAATCACTGTCAAGCCCTGATGTGGATTACCAGCATTCTGGTCACTAGTATATAAGGCATAACTGCTTTAGCACAGAAGGTTCTCTCTCTCATTGATGTTCATGTATGCCATTAAAGAAGCTGAGAATAAAAAAGAGCTCTTAAAAGCTCTGTTTACAGACTCCACAGAAAAAACATGGATCACGAATCTAAATGAATCTAATCTAATCTAATCATGAATCTAAACAAGTACATCAGCTTTTAGTTATAGATTCTACCCTTCCTTTGTTGTAAAACAGTATGAATCATACTGCCTGGAAACAACAGCAACAAAAAAAATCATTCCATAAACAGTCTTTGGGTGTACATTTGTGCCATACAAGGCTGGCACTTTCCTGATAATTAAACAATGTTATTGCACATCTAGAATGAAATTCTCTATCATAATCAAGCAGAAAAAAAGTTGGATGCTCCTCCTCCAAGAGACTTTACATATAGATTTTTTTTTTTTAGTTCATTTCATGAATTGATCAACATTTTGTTGCAGTTACACATAGTGGAGAATCTCTCCCTGGAGTTCATGGAGGCCCAATTTATCCATGAAGTCAACAGAGGAAAGATTGTTAGTTACATCCTTAAACTGTGGCTCAGGAGCATTAGGTTAAATTATCACCTCTGCCATAAATTCCTTCAGCAACCTCTGGAAGAGGCTTAGGGTATATATCCCAGAGGCAGCAGCTTTCATAGACATACTCAAGCTAGCTTCAAACTAGCTACCCTAGGTACCAGTACCAGGCCAGCTGCATGGACATGGGCATAGGCTAACCATGCAGGTACTTACCCAACTTTGCAAGTAGGTTTGGAGCTCATTCTATGCTGCCACAGCTACACCACCATCAATACTCAAGTCAGCTAGTTTAAAGCTAGCTAAGGGATGTTTACACAAGCTCAAGTCACAGCATTCACTAAAGCATAGATTATGCCTTTAATTTCTTTGTGACTCGCATTCCCCCTTCTGTTGGATGGGGATAGTAATACTACATCTGTCCGTCTCATCTATCCTTTATAAATCTCTTTAGGGCAGGGATTCTATCTTATTATGGATTTTAACAGCACTTAACACTCCAAAGGCCTGGATTTACTTGAGGCCTCTAAATGATGATGTAATATAAGTTACAATAATTTTCTTAATAATAAATCTTAGAAGCTGTTAAAAAAGGGAGGCAAGGTTCTTTGGGTAGATATGATATCTTTTATTAGACCAATTGAGGAGTTGGAAAAAAGTTCTTAGCAAGCTTTCCGATGCCATCACCCCTCCTCAGCCTAACCTTGCCTGCCTATATCCTTAGACCAACACAGCTACAATCAAAACCCAGCAACGTTAAAGAAGGGACACACACTTTTAAAGCTGATAACAGATTAATTGGCCTACAAGTAGTAAAAAAAATAATTAAAATTTCTCCTTTCTTAAACAAAAGGGGACAAGCAAAAGCAATAATTAAAGGGCTTTTTAAACCAAATCACCTTCTTCATGTAGGAACTGAAGGTCTTGTGCATGAAATGCAGTAGGTAGGGTATATTTAATGGTTTCTGCTACCATATAGCTGTTTTATTTAGCTCTCTAGAAATACAAATGCTTCCTCACTAGTGGAACCACATAGTTTCAAAAAGCTGTCTTCCATGGAGAGGACAATTGTTTTCTATAGAGATGAGAAACAAATACCCATGACCCAAGTCACCTTGCCCCAGCAGGCTTTTGCTGCAGCTTCCTCTGTGCAAATACAACAAAGTCTGTCAGCAGTCAATCCTGCCAGCCCACACTGAGCCACCACAGAATGCATTGCTATTTACCCTTCCTATTAATCTGTCAGTGTTCTAGTCAAACACGTAAAACAATATGGTTGGTGCATATCTTGATTAGTCATTGCTAAGTTACTGAAGGGAAACATGAAAGAATGGAAAACCATCCCAAAAACTATAATACTACAATTTAAAGTATGAAATCTCAGCGTACAGTTGTCTAATACATCAATGACACAGTAGCAATTATTGAAACCTGGATTTCCTCTGTCAGTGGACAACAAATTAGAATTTGTTAATGCTTATTGTTTCTTTTCACTATGATAGTATATTTAATGCTGGCTTTTTATAGGTTCTCTATCCTATGATGGTAAAGTTGTACTTGAAAAAAGTGGGCCCCAATACTTCAAGTAACTCAACATAAAGCACAGGGTTACATGAAGGTAGAAGCCCCAGTGAAGTGACTGATGTAAAACTGAATCCAGGGGTGGAAAGGGCAGGCCTTGATTGTGCTTGAAAAATGCATCTGAACTCAAACCCATTCCAAGTTCTGTCCTATCCAGCTTTTAAAAACTCTTTGGTGCAGGGATCCTTTTGGTCCAAACCCAGAATCCTCACACAAGTAAAAATCATCCTGAGACATAGTAACTCTTGCCTGCACAAGGAGTACAAGAGCAGCCCTTTTTATGTCTATTAAACCAAGCATATCGCTGGCACTTCACAAAGACTAAATAGTATTTGATCATGGTCCGGGTCACCTATGTGAAATAGCATTAAAAAATGCACTGTCTACTATTTAACTCATTTTTGCCATGAACCAAAATAAAACTGTGTATAAGCGGGAAAAGAGAATGCAAATCAAAGGGTATATTATGAGCCCCAAGTGCAATTTTTCTTAATCAGAGTATTATTTGAACAACTCCCAAGAGTAGGGAGATATTTAAGAAGCAGCATGGATGTGATACTCACATATTACACAACCTATTGAGAGATAAAATACAATTCAGGCAAATCAACAGCTTTTACGTTTTACTGCCATCCTTCTTTTCTATTCAAGGGACGTGGTTTCATTTAGTGTCACTGGGGAAGAAAAAAAAAAAAAAAAGACATGTAGCATAGTGTTGCAGACGATGTAGCATATTGTATGCTCATACACCACCCCCACCCCACTGCAAACTAGTTTATGCATTCTCTGATGAAAAACAAATGCAGGTTAAAGACCCAACCCTGCAGCCATTTATATGCTTAACTTCACATCCATGAGCAGTCCCACTGACTTCAGCTGGACACTTCTTTGTGTGAAGTTAAACCTATGGGTAAGTATTTGCAAATTTGGGGGCAAAGAATTCACACTTGAAAAATGTTATTTCAATGGGACTAAGCACAACAGTAAAGATGTGCAGATCGGAGATTTACACACTGATAACATCATCATGTTGTTAAGCCAGAGCCACAAATAAAAATCAATATCCTAGGAAAAAAAAAGATATCAATGCCTTTCAGCCTGCTTAAAAGACTTATTGTCTAGTTAACCCCAAGCTGTAGCGCTGTTAGACCTATGTACTAACAGGCTGCCCTCATCAACTTCGAAAGGTGTACAGTCCAGGAGAAGCTCTAGAAACTATTTGGACCCCATCCAAAAAAAAATCCCAATCTCCATCAACCCCCAAGCAGGCAGCAAGTGAAGAGTGCACACAGTAGCAGTTATCCAAAACTACCCCACACAATAATCAGTCTGTCAATCTCCAGTAGCTACTCGTGAAATATCACTCTCTTTGGCAACCCACAGCCTATCAGATTGCATTTGTCTAACCTGTGTCACAAAGGCAGGAGGTGCATTAGCATCTTCCATGAAAGATGCGACCATAATTTGGTTGTGACATTTTAAGGTGGTAAAATTCCTGACCACAGCTGACATGTTAGATACTTAAATCAGAAGCCAATTAACAGCTATGCCTCAGTTTCCAACCACACTTCCTTCTGTGCGCTTGCTTTTAAAAAATCGTAAGGACATATTCTATTCCGAATTCTCTTCTGGCTCACCAAGCATAATTTAGGATTAACCTCCGCAGTTCAACCCATCTGAACCTGAATTCTCATGATAAAGTTCCAGCATTCACTCAGACCTTGAAAAGGAAGAAATTCACAACAGCTACATATCCTCTGTGTAACACTAATAAACTAGCCCAGATTTTACACAAAGTTCTCCAGGGGGTTATCTGAAGAAGAGGGGATTTTTGCATTATGACTCAAGCATTTAACCTAAAGTAACTAATGCAACTGTGAAACCCACAAACATCTGTTCCTTGTCATGGGTCTCTGCCTTATCCTAGAAAGAAAGAATTTTAAAGAATCTAGGTTCTGAGAGTGTACACTATAATTTACAATTGTATCAATTAACTCAAGTTAATTGGCAATAAGTTAGTGTTATATCTGAAAAACTGACAAGCATTAGAGCCAACTCCAGTCCCTTGGTGACAGACTACTTCAAGGAGGATGCAAAAAAGAAGTGTGCAGGAATTCCAGAAAAACAAAATGGAAAAGAGAAAACTATAAACTGGTATAATGCTACCATTACTCCAATTTCCTTTATGTGGTAACATTTGGCAAAGGGTATGTCTTTATTGAAGAATATTTTAAATCAACATTCACTATGTAGGGTCATATTTCAAGCTGGTGATAATGAATATAGAGCCTCTGAAGCCAAATTTGCCCTGTCTAATAGAAGCAGGAGCTCCTATATCAACACTTGATTGGAAATTCACATTCAAATTTCTTTAGTTCTCATCTCAGAGGCTGAGGTGCAGACAAGTTTTGAATAGTCTCTAACCTAAATAACTATATGGTAATTGCCAAAACTCAGATGTGCAGAAGATCCCTGGATAAAAAAGTTATAGTTCAGGGACCCTGAATCTGAATAGGACCTGCTAGTCTAACAACTTCATTGCAAGCATAGTGAGGATCTATTTTTCAAAGGATGTAAAAACACTTATATTGGCAACTTTATTAAATTGAAGGCTCTCCTGCAAGAGAATCCCTAGAACAGCGGGAAATTTACTATAGGAACTGATGTCTTGAACTACAGCCTTTCAAGCAGACTTAATAGCCCAAGCTAGCCCCCTACCATGTCAAATTACAACATAAGAGCTTCCTTGCTAATTTTTTTTCTTCCCTTGTTGAAACTCTAGTGCTAATATCTTCAAATTGCTTAGATAAGGGCAAAAGCACTAACCTGTCTTAAAAGAAAAGAAGGGGGAAAACATTCCTCTAAGAAAACATATGCAAGATGTTCAAAGACTAGAGAAGAGGAATTTATTATTTCAACTGTTAAGAACAAAATGAATCAGGTTGTTCTTTCTATTATAGTGGCATGTTCTATGATCTATGCTAAACATTTTGCTACTCTTAGCAAGTGGCCTGGAATACCTCGGGTTTTTTTAATAGTTACAAAGACAGTGCTATTTCCTAGAAGCCGTAAACTACAAGACTCCATTGCGCTAGGTGTTGTAAAAACACAAAGTAAGAGAAAATGCTTGTCCAAAGGGAATGTTATCTAAGCAGATGCAACAAAAAAATAATAGGAAGAGAAAGTTACCTGCTGAAAGGTATACAGCAGGTTAGTACCAGAACCAAATCAGAATTCTACTCTCCTGATTCTCAGTGCTCCAGCTATGTTGCCTCTCAACTGAAACATCTACAAATCTGCTCCCTACATGCTTAATGTGGTGTCTAGGTAAAGCACACTATCTGAATACATATCCAGGTTATTTGTGTAACAAGGTCTGTGAGGAACAGCAGGTAGGTTGCATTTTTGTATTAAATTAAATTGATTAAATGCCACTTGATACCTGCCAAAGCAGGAATCAAATTTTAGTTAAAGCGCATAACACACATGACCCGGCACTAACTTTAGTGCCAGGCCTGCCCAGCCACTAGAGCAGGGGTCAGCAATGTTTTTGGGCAGAGTGCCAAAAACACCCACAACCTCGACTTGTAAAATATTGGTGTACCAGGAGGAGATGGTGGGGGAGCCATGAGTGGCCCAATTCTTGTTATGGCAGCACAGCCCCAACCCCTTCCCTGCTGTCCAACCCAAGGCATGAGTGCCAAGCAAAATGCCTTCAAATGCCATACTCTGACACCCATGCGGGTTGCCTACCCCTGCACTAGGGGCACATGGCAGGGCTGCTGGAACTTGGCACTAACTCTAATGCCAGTTTCTGCGTGTGTAGGCACCTGCCAAAAATCACTTAGTGTGCATTAGCATTAAATTTAGTCAGGCTTAAATGCCCCTTGAAGACATACATTTAAAAAGGAAATGGAGGCTAACAGAAAATGGAAAAGGTGAAACCAAACAAGGGTTACAGTAAAGTTGGTTTGCTTTGGTATTTTTTTTGTTATTTTTTGAGCACCTTTGGGGGTTGTTTTATTTGTTGTTTACAGTAAGAAAAGTTTGCTTTACATAGCATTGTATTTTATGAAATAATATGAAAATGTTGCCAGCTTTAAAAAAGGAAGAAGGGTGATAGCTCCAATGTCTTTGGATGCTACAGAACACCCTTTGTTTGTCTTTGAAACGCTAACTGAATATACAAAGCAAACATCATAGCACTGTTAAATATTCCGATTTGGGGAGGAACATTTACCTCCAGAACATACTATGGTGTTCCTCAATTCCACTTGTTGGCACCCCCCACAATATGCTTTACTGGAGTGGAAAACCCATGATTGCAGGGGCATGCGCTTCACCAGCCTTGAAAAGGGAGTAAAGTTTTAAAAATTCCCATTGATATTTTTGTATTTTGCTAATATTAAAATAGAGTAGAGATTTCATAATGTCTTTTAATCTAATCCCCTTCAATTTACATATGGTGCCTAGGTACCCAGGATTCCAGATTATGATGTTAGTTATGCTTGAGCCGATTCCCAGCTGGGGTAACTCCCCACAGTCCTATTGATTTCTACACAGCAACAGCAGTTTTCCCTCACCTGTTATCTCTACTGTGTTCTGTATTTCCAAGTTAGTTTTAGAAACAGGCTTCAGAAGGCATAACAAGTCTCATTTCCTGCAATACCTTCACATAAAAACAGACTTTCAGCCTGTACTCTCAGTTACCTTTCTTGTCTTATGTTTCTGTCTGAACTTCAACATTCCTTAAAATGTTGGTGTTAGTATTTCTCTGCTACATTCCACAGTCTCAGGCAAGTTAAAGGAAAACACTTTTGTGCACAATTGGTACATGCAGTATAACTTGAAAACAATAGCTCCCTCCTTTATTTATTTATGGTTTTTGTCTTCTGCAGTCCCCTCTTTGCAAACCACAGGTGTTTACAGGCATAATGCTCCCAATGCAGCAGAAAAGAGTTTATTGTGAAGAGTCTTTTCTTTGCCACTTGTCCTAAACCTGTTCGCAAAGTGCTACATGCGTTCTACCGATCACCATAAAAATCAAGGAACAACAAGGCCTCTGTAAGCCTGTCTAGCAGCACCACTATGACATTAGTTGCGACAGCTTTGTGACCCTGTATTGTCTTGGCTTCATTCACAAGCCTCTTTCTTTTCTTTTCCCCTCTCCCTCAAAGAAAAAAAAAAAGAGAAAGAAAGAAAAGAAAAGAAAAGAAAAGAAAGCCTTTATAGGCATTTTTATCTACTGTAAAAAAAAAAGTGAGGGGAGTGAAGAGGGGTTTTAAAAAAATCTGTGTGGCAGCTACTTTAGAAAACCCTGGATGGAGTTACTGTAGTTATGGTTTCAAAAACCACCTGCAAACAAGTGCAGATACCGTAGCAAACTGTGCCCTTAGGATTCCTTAAAAAAAAAAAATGCTGCGTCTTTTTAAGTTCCCTCTTGCCATTCTAAGACAAAGTTCGGCAATGAATTTGTGTGACAGCTATGAAGTTAGTATTAAAATTGTGAATAGTGGCTAACAGTTTTCACGCCCTCTACGTTAGCATCTTCACACAGCTGTGAATACGGGGCTGAGGTTGGTGAATAGGGGGGGAGCAAGGGGGTGTGCAGATGGAGAGGCCCTGGTTTTCTCTCTCATTTATCTGTAAGTATTTGATAAAGGAGGCAGGGGAAGAGACGAACTCTGGGGTACTTTCTTTCCCCCTTGCTCCTATGTTTCTACAAGTATGTTTGATGAGAAAGAGGCGAGAATGAATGGAGAGTGACAAGCTACAAGTCCCATTTTTATCTCTGTGTTTTAAAGGAGAGAACCAAACAGGGGATGGAGGGGTACACTGAAAGACCTCGGATTTCTCTCTCTCAAAAATGGCCCAGGGCTGGGGGTGCAGGACTACAGACTGTAGGCCTTCTCTGAAGCCTGGGTGCATGCATGATGACAGTGGGGTATGAATACAAGCATGTACATGAGGTGGCAGCTGCAGAAATTTTTCCCCATTTATAGATGTAGTCATATTTTATGGGATGTGGAGGAAGAAATGGGAGTTATTTCACTTTCTTTCTCTAATTTCTGCATGCATTCGGTTGTTGGTGGGACAGGGGGGTGGAAAACAAGAGCAGAATACATGTGTGAGTGGGTGGAGGGGAGGTTAAAAAGGGCTAAAGAATTTAGAAAAAACAGACTGTGGGGCTCAGGTATCTAAACAGGGGGAAGCTGGGAGAGGTATGTATGGCGATGTGGAGAAGGGAAAACTGGTGTGTGTGAAAGATATAAGGAAAGGGAAAATAAACTGCAGCAGCATCTTTCTCCTGTAATGGGTCATCTTTTTCTGGCTTAATGGGTCATGGTATAGCTGGGTAGAGGAATTTGCTGGAAACTAGGGGCCTCATTTTCCCTTCTGGACTTCTACCAAATTTGTGGGAGGGTGATGAAAAGGGTGGAGGGGTACTGACTAGAAGGCTACAGAGGAGCAGAGGAAGCTGCAGTGTCAGTGCTAGGGATAAATGTTGGGTATGTGACTATAGAGATGAGGGGATTTTTGTTGGGAGTGGGATGGGGAAGAGAGTAAAGTATCAGAAATGTATTCAAGCATGGATAATACTTCTTCCACTATTAACTATTGGGGGGGGGGGGGGGAGGAAAGAGTAGAAGAAGATGTCAAAGTGAGAAATGTTGGTGGGGTGGGAGAGGGTATTAGTGGAGAAAACTCAAGACTAAAGTAGAGGCAGAAGAGAAAAGGAGCAATATGATCAATATGGTTTCATTGTTGGGCCCTGCTTACCTCGGTGGGAGACCATCTGCTCCCTGTCAATGCATCACCTGCTTGTCTGGACGGTTGGCTGGGCAACCAGTGGGCGGAGGGATTAAGGAGAGTGAGTGAGTTTGTGTTGCAGAAGGAGGCTTTTTTTCCCCTAACCACTCAGGAAGGGAGGGGGACAGCCAAGTTTGACTATCTGAGGAAAAGGGCTGACCTAGGTGGGAAGCAAACTATATCTTACTCACTTCTCCTAGAGACCTACAAGGTGTCAGAAGCAGAAACAGCTACTTCAAACTAAGGGGTAGAGGATTCTGCATTTCTCAGAGATGCTGCAAAAAAACTCACCTCTTTTCCTGCAGAACAATCGGACTCCGATTGGAAAAAGGAAGACCAACTGCAGTAATTAAAACAAGTAAAATTGTATGCTTTTTCCAAGTTAAATAGAGATTTTAAAATCTTCTTTCTGCCCCTTGGATCCAGCATTATATGTTTCACACCCTGTACAGTAGTTAGAAATGTCTGAGTTGTATGTATGAGTTTGCTATAGTGGACACTATGGATAGGGATTCCCAGCTATATATAACCCCTCATTACAAACAGTAGGTTTTGAAAGGAATGGAAGTATAGGATTGTCCTGCCTCTATTAAAGGGGAATGCAGTATAAAAGCTATATTAAATAAGTATTTTATACATCTACAATTTTTTGCTGGCAGAGTGCAAAGCTAACCTATGCATGGCATAAAAGAAGCATATTTCTAACTGTAGTACACTGCTTTATTTCCTAACAAGTTGGTACAGGGAATGGATAGGGACATTGCAAGGATATGCACAGCAGCATTGCTCATCACTGTTCATTATTCAGAAAGGCCCTTCTCTGCTGCTAAGTTTATGGAGTAAACTATAATAAGAAAAAATATGCTATTACCTCACAGCTCCTTAATGAAAATATTTTCTTCAGCTTTTCAAGAGTCAAATCCCTAATAATCAAAACAAAGGATTAAAAATGGAAATTGATATGATCAAAGCAATCTGTTTGACCTTGTAAAGAAACACACTGTAATCCAGAAAGCTGGGTACATTGTTGAAAAAGTGAAAACCTTAGGTGCTGCATTATGGCAATAAAGGCACAAAGGGTGATGAGTCTACAAAAGAGAACAAAAATTAATCAAAGTATATTAAGTATTAATTTTGACTCACTTTATAGGATGTTTAAGGCACCACTGAAAAGTTACCATGGGATAATTCAGAAAAGGTTGCACATATATTGCACATTTTATTGCATCCTCCATTTTGACATACAATAACAAATTTTTGTTGTGAAATGAAGCAAAAGAAGAAAAAACAGAGTCAGAAAATGTGCATCTGAAACCAGACACTTTCCCATATGGTAGACTGTGGTGGCCAACCTGCAGCACAAATGCCACAACTGGCATCAGCAGCCTTTGTGTGGCACATAGCAGATCAGTAAGGGGACAGGCAACAGAGAAACGCACAGGGCAGGAAGCAAAAAGCAAAGCAAGAGATCTGCAGGGAGCAAAGAGTATGATGTAGAAAGCAGAGCAGAATATTGAGTGGAGGAGGATCTTAGTGGCGCTCAGGAGCCGCATCTACATGTGCAATTAATGCAAAGCAATAATGCAAAGTTTATTGCTCCAGAGTTTATTGCTCCCAGGCATATCATTTGAATGTGCGCCCAGGACCACAGCATGTTTCATAGTTTCTAGGGTCGGAAGAGACCTAAACAGATCATCAGATCCGACCCCCTGCCCTAGGCAGGAAAGAGGTCTGGGATCATAATCCCCCAGCCAGTTATCTATCCAACCTCCTTTTGAAGACCCCCAAGGTAAGGGAGAGCACCACCTCCCTTGGGAGCCCATTCCAGAGCCTGGCAGCCCTAACTGTAAAGTAATGCCTCCTGATACCAAGCCTGAACCTGCTCTCACTCAATTTGTGGCTGTTATTGCTTGTTATCCCAGGTGGTGCCCAGGGCAACAGAGTCTCACCTATTTTGCACTGGTCCCCCCTCGTGAGTTTATAGGCGGCCACCAGATCCCCTCTCAGTCTTCTCTTGTGGAGGCTGAATAGATTCAGGCCCTTTAGTGTATCTTCATAGGGCCTGGCCTGCTGCCACCTGACCATGCGAGTGGCCCTCCTCTGGTCCCTCTCAAAGTTAGCCACATCCCTCTTGAAGTGCAGTACCCAGAACTGGATGTAGTACTCCAACTGCGGCCTGACCACCACTGCATAGAGGGGAAAGATCATCTCCCTTGACCTGCTAGTGATGTCTTACTGACCGCTTCCTCGCATTGCTGGCTCATGTCCATCCTGGAGTCAACAATGACTCCAAGATCCCTTTCAGCCACTGTGTTGTTGAGAAGGGTGTTCCCCAGCCTATAGGTATGTTGCAGGTTCCTTCTTCCTAGATGCAGCACCTTCATAGATATTAGGGCTGGAAGGGACCTCAGAAGATCATTGAATCCAGCCCCCTGCCCCAGGGGAAGGAAGTCAGCAGGAGTCATAGGATCCCAGCAAGATAAACATTCAAATGTCTCTTGAAGGCATTCAAAGTAGGTGCTTGAACCACCTCCATCAGCAGTTCCAAACTTTGGGGGCTCAGACAGTAAAGAAGTTCTTCCTTATGTCCAGCCTGAAACAGTCATGGAGGAGTTTGTGACCATTTGATCTTGTCATCTCTTGGGGAGCTCTGGTGAACAGACATTCCCCCAGATCCTGGTGAACACCCCATATAAACTTATAGGCAGCCACCAGATCACCCCTGAGCCTGCGCTTTTCCAGGCTGAAGAGTGCTATGGCTCTCAGCCTCTCATCATAAGGTCTGTTTTCCTGACCTCTGATCATGCACATGGCTCTCCTCTGGTCCCTCTCAAGCTTCTCCACATCCTTTTTTAATTGTGGAGCCCAAAACTGGACACAGTACTCCAACTGCAGCCTCACCAAGGCCAAGTACAATAGGAGAATGACATCCTGGGATTTGCTTGAGAAGCATCTATGGATGCAAGCCAGTATTTTGGTCACTTTACTAGCCGCCGCATC